>NC_135566.1:17105000-17112500 GCF_964340395.1 Glandiceps talaboti | reverse complement strand
AATAGATTGCAGTTAAGTCAATGAAACTATTTTTTAAGCAGGTTTACGGAAATGGAGTCGGATAAAAAAAATGTCTGGTTGACTGTTTCGGGTATTTGCCGACATAGTGTGCAATACTTTGATTTGGGAGAAGATATGTTAATATATAATTGGCAATCTCCGGTTCATTGTTTCAATGTGTGGGATACATACCGGTTCTTACTAGGATGGTGACGTCTTCTTTAGCGGAGACAGAGCACCGTAAGCCTCTTACGTACCACGTCCAAATCAATAGATGGAAACAATAAACGTACCAGAGATGTTGCAAAAAGACTGGTGCCTCTAAAAGCGGATTTTGTTTATCCGTCTTATAGTGCCAATGGGTATTGAATTTATTTTGAATTGCTTACAATGTAGGATTTAGGGGAGTTAATATAACGGGGGGCATAATTTGCATTTTAAGGGAAAATATATCAATTTTGAAGTTGTCTGCTATCACTAACGATCAGCAAAGTTACCTGTCAGTTTTATCTGACTTTCCAAAACTACGACTGTGTATGGACGTCCGTTGCATTCCCTCTGCGGGGAAGATTACGTGTGAAAATCTTCTACTTACTGGTATCAATGGTATTACTAGCGGCATATAACTGTCTGTGTTAACAAAGAAAATGTTTACTTTTATCTGACATGCAGACTTTTTAATTGCGTTGGCATTGAGATCGTCTAAATCCAATCGCTTCTTTTGGAATAGCGTAGAGTCGAATAGAATGTTTAAAAAAAAGTTATTATCTGAGTAGAGTACAGTGATGCCACTGCATTGTGGATGTTTTATCTCGTTGTGTTTGTTAGCATTGTTAAGACAGTGACCCGTGCCTTCGGTTGACGTGACCTTTACACCTCCGCCATAAATCTTTCTTTTCGTCAATAAATTTTACAAGTTTAGCCTCCAGCAACGTACCTTCATCGAGGGCTGGATGAGTGACCGGTTGAACCGGGTTGCTAGGAATGACGTCATTAAGAATACGAGCCAGGTTACATGTTTTTTTTTTGTTACAAGACACTGGCAATTAAAAAAGAAAGCGCAAGTTTTAGATCGACTTTTTCGTAGTAGTATAGAGAAGGTAAACATGTTGTTGTTTTTTGACTGGTCGAACTTTTGACTTCTGATCTCGTAGAGGATAAAAAAAGAGAGTATATTCTCTGTGATATCTATAACATGTAATCGTGGTATAACTCTACACATGCCATGACTATTGTTACTAGTAATCTAAGACGTGGCCACACAATTTAAACTGGTTAAAAATATCACTGGTTGTTGAACTCAGGGTTTTAAAATTTGTAAGTTTGTGTGTTGAAGGAGAAAGAGCGCTAGCGCCAATGTAACTTTGCTTTGTATCGTAATAATAATGGGCCAATTAAACGCTATCAATCTCAAATTAAAAGCGTATAAATGTGGGCAAACAGTTACTGTGTATTGAAGTTACCTATCGTGTATCGATTTTTTTTTTAGGTTTACCACTTTCTTATTATTGAGTCGCCCTTTGTATTGTTTTTCAATAGGTTTACTACAAACTGGATCAAGGCGAGGATCTCTGTATATAGCTATATTCATTTGTGTACGCCCTAAGCCGCTTTCCTATTGGCTGAAGTGCGAATCAATATTGTGTGAATACACAAGCGAGCCATATAGTGGGGACTGCATTCACCGATCAATGTGTGACTGACTGTATCTCCGTTGATATGAGATTTAGATCGACCCCCAGCAACTAGATACGAAGCACGTATGCATAGTCCACGGTGACTACAGTGCCATACTTTGTTCTTCATTACGTTGCTCCGACAGAGAAGTCGCCATCGTCGTCGTCGTCGTCGTCCACGGAGTGGAATAATTTAGCGTTGAACTGTATGTAATGTGTGTGTGATGTGAGATATACTATAGGTGACTAACACAGCGTATAATACCACGCTTTGAAATATCGCCACACATCGATGCCTTGACAACGGATACACTGTGCCTTGCGAATGTAGTGAACCTTCTTACCGGACTGGAACTTAAGTGACGCTTATAAAAAAAAATACACGTTGCTGTAGCATTTGCGGCAAGATGAGTATGAGAATTTTCGTCGCGTTTGAGGCTCGGAGAGATTCTCTGGACGTTAAACCAACGGACGACGTTGCCAATTTGAAGGCACAGGTAACAGATATTTTTCAGATCGATACACGGGGAGGACAGTTTGTGGTTTTGAATTACCACGGTTCGGATTTGCTCGATGATTGGTATTTAAGCGACATCGGGATACATGCCGGGGCAACGTTGAAAGTTAACGTACGGGAGGAACTTAAACCTACGTTGTACGTGTATTCTGTATTTAACGACGAAACCATCGAGATTTTGGAAGACGTAAACCCGATAACGACCACCGTTGCTGAATTGAAGACTTTTGTCGTGAGGCGATGCGGAGTTCCCGTCACCGTTTTCCGCTTGACGACAAACGACGGCGTCGATTTGTACGATGTTAACCCGCTTGATAAGTACAACATCGAACTCGGTTCTACGGTACGTATGTATACCTGGGACGGTTGGAATGAGTTTCTCAAAGCGGCTATGATTGGCCACACGGCGGAAGTTTTAAAGACTCTCGCTCCTGATGATATGGTAGCTAAATACCAATGCCGTGTAGCGTTATTTATCGGCGCACATCACGGGCATATGGATTTATCAACAGTCATGTTGAGACAAGGAGTTCGATCAGACGAAGCCATCGGGGATCATCCAGTCAGAGAATGGTGTGATAACAGTCACATTGAAAGCCAAAAGACTCCAATTCATGAAGCCGCTGAACACGGACAACTACAAATACTTCGAATCTTTGTTTATAATAATATTTGTTGTGTTACGTGCAAAGACGGGAACGCACTTACTCCATTGAGCGTAGCCCTGAGGAAACAGCAAAGGGAGGTCGCCTTGTATCTGTTAACAAAGCAGTGGTCAAGTGTTACGTACAGTGCCGTAACCTTACCTTTATCTATTTATTCACAAGTACGTAAATGGTGTGATAAAGCGAAGGACCGAGTTTTACTTGTCCACGGGGTCGAAAAGTCCAGTCTTAAAATACGGCATCCATACAGACAGAACGGTGCACTATGTGGGCAAGGAGTACATGTCGACGGGTTCAGTTACAGTGCCCAGAATGCTAGTCCAAAAACTTCAAGTTACCACCGTATCAAAGATAGGGCGAAAACTATGCTTGTTAAAAAAGCCAGTGTAGTTACATCCACGTCGAGTGAATCCGGCGTAACTTCGCCCGACGATAGCGCCGTTGGCAGTAGCGTCGGTTCGGGCGACACGGGTCCCTTCTCTCCGACACCAATAGACATGAAATTACCCCGTCTAAACGATGAGCAAGTACCAAGTCTGGTGGCTAAATATCGTCAGAAAGTGGCCGACAAAAAGAGAAGAACTTTTCGACCCCGGAGTCGGAGTACGTCGACAAAACCGGTTACTTTCCCGCCAATTAATATGCGTATGAAAAGTTCTTCTCACCAAGATCTAACTGCGCCGTTTGACACAGACTCAGACTCCGATGCTGATATTGAAATTACTAGAAACACTAAACAGAAAAGTACTTTTATAAGAACGTCAGCTAAAGGCAAACGACGGAAACCGAAAAGTAATGTGAAACTGCCTGAAATTAAGCAAGCATCTCAAAATAGTGACGCCGAGGAGAAGAAAAGAGAAAAGGCGAAATGGAGACGACAACTTCTTATCGACAATGCTATACCGTTACCTGTACTAAGTTTAGAAGCTAAACAAAAACCGTTCTTTCACATTGGAACACGTGGGGAAAATATACCCAACAAAACTTTAAAGTTATACGAGGACATTATTGGTTGTTCGACGAGAGAAAAGGCCATCGAATCACTGGCGATAGCCTCGACCTTTAAAGAGAAACCCTGGCTGCAACAAGTACGACTGGCAATGTCGTTTTCTCGGCAGCATATTAAACGTGTCGGTAAAGATGACAACGGGGGTGCCCCTGAAGAGGATCATACGAAAGAAAGACGAGATTCTGGTTCCATTGTTGAGAACGAAAACAGCGTTGACAGTAACGAGCTTGAAAGTCATCGAGATAGCCTGATTGAAAACCAAACAACAGAAACACAAATGATTACCGAGGTGCGTTCGAGTTGACAAGTACTACCCACACGGGATGATCTATTGTCTGGCAAAACGTTGTTAATGTCAATCACTTGACCCTGTCTCACCCCAAGCATACAGCGCCCTGACAACCAAACAAGTAATGGAATAAGGGTAGAGTAATGATGCCTTCTGTACGAAGCAAACTTGACACTAAAGTACATACTCCAGGCTACATACAGCTGTAATGGAAACACTAAAACCAAACTGCTTAAGCTTGCATGGGAGTTTCTGGTGCAGAGGGTGTTCAGTCTAAAAAAGGATACGCAGGTGTGTGAACACTGTGTAGTATTCCACGTTTGGCGATTCCGGAACAGACTTTGATAAAATTGACACCTCTATTATATACAGTGTATTTTAACAACCACACCGGGAATTTCTCCTGTAAGTGTCGTCTGACGCAACCTGTTAATTTTAACATACACCGATATTATATCGAATGATAAATACAACAGTTGTCAAGGCCAGGTGACAAAGCAGAATGGCTACTGAGAGCTTTATGAGACCAGAGTTATCGTGTAACAACGACCATAACCAGCGAGTGATTGCAGAATCATGTGACTAGTATTTCAACTGTGTGTACAAATTAGTCCCTTTCATACCGTGTACTAATAATGTCATGTACGCCCATTCAAAATGGCGGACCCTAGTAACCGTGTATCCTAGTTCCTAAAGCGGTTGTAACTCTTCATCATTTGAAATTATCATCTGGAGAAATGAAAGTGACTTGAAAAAAATGGCGTGTTTGTCTAACCTTGTCTGAACGCTGCAAAGAAGTCAGCCTTCCTGCATTAATAAGTGTATTTTATCAGAAGTAAATATTACTCCCATTTTTGCTATTACACGAACAGGCATATGTGCCAGTTGAACTTAGAGTTTTGTTGTTATAATGGACGCCATAATGGGGTAACTCAATCAGCAATTTGTAATAGACTTCATTTGTCGCTATTGTGTTGAACGAGTTTCATCTCAAAATTGTAGTACTTGAATATACTTGCTTAGCTCTCGTAATACACGAGATGTTGACACAAGTGAACCCAAATGTGTATTATTAAAGCTAATATTGATTCATGAACTGGCCGACTTCACATGCCAATGCTACATACGACATCAGTTTACAGAACGTGGTGCAGGACGCAAATATATATATATATATATATATATATATATATATATATATATATATATATATATATATATATATATATATATATATATATATATCCCTATTATTGAATTTGAACTTTACATAACAGCGACTGAAATCGAAGCAGTGATAGTTTCGTCTTTTTTTCCTACTAACATATCCGTCCTTGCCAAAATATCATCATGTATTTATTACGTGAAATTTACAACAGAGAAATGTACATAGAAATAGAATATTAACATAATTTATAAGCGAAGATATTTCTTTGTATTTTTTATCGATTTTGAACAGTATTTCATTTGTATTTAAGGTGCCGAAATTACCAGAGGCAAGCATGATTTATATAACTCTACAGTACGTGTACCGGGTGTAAAACTGACTCAGTACTTTGTTGTAAAAATCGTAAAGTCTTCTTGTTACTACCTTTTTACACTTGACCAGGTTTTGTGTCACCGTGTTCTGCATATAAAAGAGTACTTTCCTCATTACCTGCTTTACGACAAACAGGTTGTGAAAGGGTAGCCTTTGTACACCGTTCAGTGAATTTTAGTGCGAAGCATGCACAGTTTAATATATCAAGGGCTTTATCGCTCTTTATTTTAATTGTACGAACGGAATGTTCTATTTAATTGTGTACCAGTTACAACTATTGTAGATCAAAAAACATCATGTGCACTTGAGACCCTAAAAAGACCTCGACATTTTCTCTCTCTTTGTGATGAAATAATATGCCTTTTAAAAACGGGAATAAAAATATACAGAAAGAAATGTTATTAATGTGTGAGTGATCTCTCAGCGGGGTGTTCGTATATTGAGTTTTCCACCCTATAAAATACGCCTGTGTGTTAAAATAATTGCCGTGGCATGGAGGAAACGAGTTTAGAATTAATGGAGTTCTGGAAAATTGCCATTACTGTTGCATTCAACCGAGTGGGAAAGTCGATTTCCGTAGTTGATGGTGAAATGTGTTTTGCAGACGGAGTTTACTGCATATTAATACTGTATGTTGTATTGTATCACAAAAACACGACATGTTGATCAGAAAACAAATCCACGTTTTTATTCTGTTATACAAAACAATGTGGTCTCAGCAATAAGTTGTTTATGTTTCTGTTTACAACGTATTTCGAAAGAACGTTTATAAATTATTAACACCTTAGAAAGCGATCGATAAAGGTTTTTGTTTCGGGAACGACACATTCTTTTAAGTGAATACCTTTCGGAAAGCAAGATGGTAGACAGACAGCATTATTTTCACTACTAGTACTACACGGCAGCGTTGTCTGAATTTATGCGGGAAATTTACCATACCCGACGTGGTATCATTAAGATTAAAGCGATGACCTTTCATATCCGTCGAGAGATAAGTGCGTGGAAATGGTGTATCTCTTCTTACGGTAACGATTTTAGATGTAGTCATGGCAACGTCATGTTTTGATAGATTGCCTTCGCCTAATAAGGCTTATACGGGTGAGTCATTGTAAAATGGCAACAATGAAGAACTCTTTATTTAACGATATAATGAACCTTTATAGACAAAAAGTAAATAAAAAGATACATATTTTTCGTTTCATCAAAATGTAATCTTTATTCCAATTACATAACAAGGAAGACATTTTCACGTTCAACGAGATCTCTAGATTAATCCAATTTCAATTCAAACTAAATGACATTCTAATTAATTGGTTAGCGGAAACTATAGTACAGTGTATTCATCAGAAAGCGGACATATTAATTATGGTAATGGCATGAAAAATACCATTAAATACTTATAATTACATGTAAAGCTAAAACTCAAAACCGAAAAATACAACATCATCAGCACCACAACCAACAGCGCCATCACCACCACCACCACCACCACCACCACCACCAACAACAACAACAACAATAACTTAACAACAACAACAACAACAACAACGACGACGACGACGACGACGTCGACGACGACGACTACAACAACAACAACAACAACAACAACATTAACATTAAATTCCAGTTTTAAAATCAAAATTAAATAACGCTTTTCCTTCAAAAATTATTGTGACCAATATGACCTACATAGGAAACTTGAATTTTCCATTAGAAATCGATATACCCTAGTTGTCAAAAATGATTAATGGTTGTGCCTTATCCACTATTTTACTTATGACATTATTAAAACATAAAATTGAAT
>NC_135566.1:17032500-17102500 GCF_964340395.1 Glandiceps talaboti | reverse complement strand
CATCTATTTTTCGATTATGAAATGAACATGATGTGAAAATGGTGGTTCGTTGTACCTGATTATAAACATGCCGACATTCGTTATGATCACGTGACCATAAAAGGCATGCACGTTGTCAGTTTCATGCAAATACGAGGATTTATTCGGAAGAGCTCTAGAGATTATGATTGTCTTTAAAAGCTTCAGATATTATTTAGATAACACTTTATCACTTTGTCTGGGTTTATAAAATCGGTGCGGTTATTTTATCGGCCATTTTTTTTCAAGCAATATATTCGTTCATAAAATTGAATTTCACATCTAAATACAACTACTAACAGGTCATGTGTTTTCCTGTTGATTACTTATTTTTCGCTGATACATAGTTGTGTAATACATTAGCTGTATATAACAGTGATAACAATGACTACACATACAACACACGTATTCTTCATCATTTACATCACTAATTTCTTGAATCCCACTAGGATGTTGCCATGGTAACCACGGATGATTAAACCAGGCTCGTTATTTTCCTTGAGACGAGTTCTCTGTTGGGGATTATGCTGTGTTGCTGTTACCATGGTGATCGTAACAGAAATAGAATAACAATTGTATGATTGATGGAAATGTACATCTTTTAGCGAGAGAGATAATGGTAGCCTGGGGGAATATGTATGGTATTATCTAAAGCATTACTACCCATAACACGGAGGAATTTTTATTTTGCCATCAGGGGTATTTTTCTCCGATGAGTATTTGTCGACTGACTCACGTCTTCGACTGAATATGATACTATTAAAGCTGGCTGTAACTGAAGTAATTTTTTTATCAGACAACTAACAATATCGACTTCGCTGAAAATTGTTAAATTATACAAATAATTAGAGACATTGTATATGTTAATTAGATTAATTGGCTATAAGTAGTATAGTAATAAGTTGAAATTGTGATTCATTTGTGGTGACGATGTTTTCTTTGCGTACCCCAAATCAATTTGATTGTACCATATTTTGTGTACTGTTATATACAAATACATTTACCCACATGTGATTCAATACTGTGCAGGTTGTATAATATTTCAAGTAAGTCATTGAGTCTAACAAAATAGTTTCAAAACCGTTTCAGTGGCCGCTAGTTCAGCTTTGAAGGTGGATAGGATTGTGGTTTATCCTTGCATATCCATGACCAGGAACAGCCATTTGAGGTTTTGCTTATTTCAATCTTGTCTTCCTATATATCTTTATCAAAATTGGACAAAATTGCGGAGAGAAGTAACATTCATTATTAAAGCAATAAAATGCGATCTTAGCCCCTCGTCTTGGATGTAAAATTTATATTTTAGCATTCTTAACTCAACTATATTTAGTACCAATACAATATGAACAATCCCTCAAATCAAATTGATGAGCAAGTGATCGACATTAACTTGTAAATAGTAATCTATTACTAAGAATACTTAGACAGAGAGACAGAGATATGTGCGACAGACAGACAGACAGACAGACAGACAGACAGACAGACAGACAAACAGACAGACAGACAGACAGACTTCGTCGTTATTCGATCTTTATTGTACGTGTGCAATGATTGGTACTCCCTCTTCCCCCGAACAAGGTAGGCCATTTCTGATAGTCCAAAATAGTTCATTATTACATTATCAGCGAATTGTTACAATTAAATTAACGATACTAGAAAAGATGACAGGGTTGATACCGAAAATAACTACATTATTTCAGTTTAGCCAGCAAAACTGGCTGTAATTGTATCGACCCCTCTTCAAGTAGAGTGTCGAATTTTTGCGGCAGCGAATATTTAGCGATGATCTGAAACGCACCATGTGGTAATCGTTATATTTGTTGTGCCGATGCCCAGGAAAAACAATTATCCGACTGAATGACGAAACATTTAGTAAATACTTATTGTAATTTGTACTGTTTGAGGGTTTTTTTTACTCAATGTCGTATTCATATCAACAATTTGTTAAAACGCACGACATCAGAAAAGTAAATCCAGAATGAATGTCGGAATTTTATCCCATATAGACGCTGAAGGAGACGGGCATTTACATTGCGCGTTTCAACAAGAATCAGCTATTACGGGAATGTTATGGACAAGTGGACAGAGAACCTGAACAAATACAACAGAGTGCATAGACCGGTGTTAACTTCTCACGCTACAGTAAATATCAAAATAAACGAATGTCACTAAATACACAATACTTATTGTGTATTCGAATTTATCCACGATGTCTCTCATGAATTTTATACACAACTATTGAGGACATTTAAGTTTATTTTTTAGGGCTACGCGCGCTATATTGATGTGCATATTTTTCACTCTGTCAAATACTAACCAATATGGCGTAAATAGGGCGAATAGTTTCCCGCTCTGAAAATTGACACTTTTTTAGGCGCGGAGGTTTTTTGCCACTTTCCATTATTTTATTTCATATTCTAATCTCACTACAGGTTATTTTCATCAAATAAATTCAAAATTATTTTGATATTCGCTAAAATTTTGCTAAAATAATGAACAGACTCTTTCGTCAGAAAAATGGAGGGAACCTGTCTACGTCTGAAATCGTCAGAATTTACCAGTCTGACAAAGATTAGATATTAAATGTTTATCTATGTTGACAGACATATGATGTGATACGAAGATTAGTAAAAACATGCCACAGACAAACGAAGTTTTTGTTTTTTTTATCGTTCACAAGTCCTTCTGACGGTATGATAATCTCCCCGTCGTCTGCAAACGACACCTACAATACAATAACGCATAGCAACCTCTCTCTCTCTGTACGAGCGTTGACGGACAGGTGCCCTATATTCAATTTTATGACGAGTGTATTTATCCAATTCTCAATAGTGAAGTACTTCTTTTTTGTTGATGTCGCTCATTCACAATGCAATTATTCTTACAGCGCCAACAATTCCCCCTCGACAAAGAACACGGTCTGCCATGTTGCCTCCACAAGTATAGAGCTATTATACAATGATAATTGCAACACAACTGGCTCAAATAATTGTAACTCTCTGTTGTGTTGCTTAGCAACACTAGACTGAACGCAACGGTTCATTGCTTGACCAAATCGAAGGCTCTCGGCGATGCTCACTGTTGTTAATAACATGAACAATATTATTGTTAAAACGGCGAAGAAACAATTCTGCTGTTGTCATTTTACCTTATTATATCCGCTTGCTTGTCTTTTGCACACTTTCGATTCGCTTAGTAGAAAAAGAAAGAATGACATATACGCCGTAGAGGGCGCTCACACGTTCACTTATAGAAATTACAAGGAGTACCAGTTTTCGAATTGACACTTTAATTGTGATATATATACAAACACAGATGCCTTTCAAAGATATGTAAAACTGTCTAAAGTACAACACTGAAAGTACAGTCATACAAATATTGCTTCTTTTTGACATCATTTTATCTCGATAATGAATATCATACAAGATCATTAACTCTATGGCGTATACATCTAGACAATTCCTAAAATGTATGTTACAAATTGACTACAGTTTTCTTTTTATGTGTGTGTGCAGCACATCAGGAGAGTAAATGACAACAATTATGTACATCTTGAATCAGGGTCAAGTACAAAAATATATAACACTATACAGTCCCACTCTTGGTCAAAGGTCAATTTCATCACTGGGTGAATAATAATGATGCTGACAAAAAACTATGAAAAAGCTACCACAGAAAAGGTGGGATTCTGTTACTATTATCTGTGTGAAATACAATACTGGGTATATATATACATACATGCATTATGACTGCCTTTATCAATCCTGCCCAAACTGATTAAAATTTGAACAACGAGGCAACTCAATGTGTTTCCTTTACTAGTCTGGAATCCTGTCGTATGTGGATTATTGTTTTTGTTTTTTCCCCTACCACACCTAGTAGCACTTCGCTAGCAGCCATGTACTTTAATGAAACTACAGAGAGAAAACATGTGCATATTTTGATTGGGGTTTTCATCCTTCCCACTGTGAGATGTCAACAGCATTGTCACCACATGATTAGAACAACCTGGGAGAGAGTTGAGATGTATGATTAAAAAACATGATTACCATTTCAAACGTTGCTGCAGGAAACTAATTTTTGGCTTGGATATAGCAAAATGCCAGGCGTGGTAGCAGAAAAGTGAGAGCAAAACCCCCATGACTGGATTCTAGGCTATACATTCAAAGTCTACTCGGACTGTCTTCTTTTGCCATGGCATTGACCATCTATTTTGATTAGAATGGTTGGACAGACCAGGAGTCATCTGGTCCACATGCACACGCAAAATTTTGTTTGCGAGCAGAAATTGAAATGAGGTAAAATTAATGAAAGGGACTGTGTCGTCTCTTTGATCATATTTAATCAGATTGGGCTTCTGTCATGCAAAGTGGAATCTGTACCTAATAACCAGCAAAAGTACCTAGCAACAAATAAATGTGCCTAGCAACTAGAACATGTTTCTCTATCATTTACTATTGGTTTTCTGTACACACAAGAATAGCCCAAATCTTATGTACCTAGCAACACACAAAGGCACCTAGCAACTAGAACATGTTTATCATTTACTGTTGGTTTTCTGAATACTTAAGAATGTCCCAAATCTTACTTGATCACAAAATTATGCAGGAATAAAAGTACAAAAGGTTGCACTATTGCATTTGGAGTTAAATCTTCAGACAGAAAAAAAATTATAAATGTCGGGAAGACAACCCTAGTGTTCTCAAAGGTACAAGGTAAATTAAAAATTGCAGACTGGAATTTGCACAAAGTGGCACTTCTTTTAATACTATCTATACATTTTCAGCTTCATATGAAAGATATGTAAGACAGAAACATAATGTGAGGACTTCGACTCGACTGATGAGCGTCTGCATCGATACCGACACATTGTCACTGACTCCAAGGAGTGGTCAAACTAGAAGTTTATGGTGTGCTGATTTGGGAGTGCCCTGCCCAAGCCTACCTGTAGTCTTGAAGGACTATTGCGATTACACTATTTCAGCTTAGATTTTCACTCGTCCTCCAAGTCTACAAACAGTCTTTATATATGGCTGTATTTAAAGAGGTGATAGTTTGGCTTATTCAAATGAAATAAACTTGTCTGTATATATGCAGATGTTGCTTGGGAACCCAGAAGGGACTGTTTGTATATATATATGCAGACATGGCATGGCATTGTAAGGGTTAAACACCATCATACCACAACAACATGTGCAAAAGATTAACAAAGAATGTAATGTTGCCCATAAAACCTCTCATGACATTTAATCATGGATTCATCATGTGACCTGCTTATGCAATTTAAATGTTCAATTATATATTCGACCAATCAGCTTCTGTGCAGGGATGCTATTCTTGACTAGTAGATCTAAAGAGTGTTTGCAGACTTTAGGAGATGAATTAATGTTCAAAAAAATCAAAATGGCAGATTTAGGATAGCTGAAATAATGAGGTAACATTAGTCCTTCAAGACTACAGGTAGGCTAGGAGTGTACTGGTGTGTGTGTGCAACTTTGACAAAATTATCAAACTGAACACAAATAGATTTATCCTTGTTGTCTGTGTGTGGTTGTGTCACTTATACACTCTACATTTCAAAGTATGAGAATACCGCCTCACAAAGCCGAGTTCACAATAGTTTAGTTTTGAAATTGCAAAACAAGGAATGTATAGTAATATTTACATACATACATAATCACTGCACTGATCTACTATATAAGTTACTGTCTAAACTGTATGTTTAACTTCGCATTATACACGAACCAAGTTGAACAAAAAATATGGAATTTATATTCTGGTCATTTACGTCATGATAACGAGTGTCTACGTCACTGGTTTTTCTGTTTGAAATATGAGTCACAACGTTCAAAATTGCTATATTACTGGTGCTGGTATAATTATATTATTCCCCAATATTTTTCTTCATTCAGCCAGAAAATACTCATGACCTAAAGGTTGTCACTATGAGTCACTAGACGAGTAGGGACAAAGGCCCCTTAGGTCACTCATATTTTCCTTGGCTGAACGAAGAAAAAAATATCTGGGAATACGTGTACCCAAACATTTCATTTCAAATTCTACTTCACAATCGCTAAAAACTTCTCGGGCAAAAAAGTTATCTTCTTGCATTTACAGTTGGTGATATTACCCGCGCAGTGAAAAATAAGAGAGTGCTACAAATGCTTCCATGCCAGCATTATTACATTGTACTTTGTACTTTGTGTATTTGTAGCATTGGGACTATGAGGAAAGACCTGATATCACAAGAAAAATAATGTAAACAAGCTTGTGTGATTCATCCAGTACTTATACCATTGGATGCAAACGCACAGTGTTAGTAAGTAGAACAATAAGACATCATCATTATACAAACAGAAATACTGACAAATGTGACTACAGTTAAATATTAACAACTGTGTCTTGAAATCTGAATTCTGGATTTTTACAAATAAAACAAACATAACATACCTGACAGTCCTGTACCTGTGATTTTGAATGAAACTACAACAGTGGAAACCAAGCTAACGGTTAGCTAAAGATAGACACACACTAAAACTACTGTTGCGACATGTGAATGGCACTGGTTTAATTGTAGTCACAGTAGGGTGGCATTTCTGATAACTTCTATTATCTCACAGTGTACATTTTTTTGTGACTTTCAGTGACTACCTTAATTACAGGGTGATTACATTTAGAAAACAGAACGCAGGAACCCGCTATCCCCAACTTGTGAAATCTGCCACACAGAACAGCAATGGTTTTAGTGTGTCTTTATCTTAGAAAGCTAGAAGCTTGGTTTCTGCTGTAGTATGATCAAACACTACTACATTTCCAGTAAGTACTTTTGAATCATAGAATGTAAAGATATTAAACTTGTAGGCTAATGAGTTAAAGGGACATGAGCCACCTTCACACTATTTTTTTTATCGAAGGCTGTGTTTTTATGGCATCGTTTTCAAATAACTATGCTACAAATCAATAGCACTGTTTTCATTTTAATGCATGTCCATGTGTTTACACTATTGACTGGTAAAAGCTTTTGACCATTTACATGTAAATGCAAAGACAGAACACGCCGAAAAGGAAGCTGTTGCACATGCCCAAACACAACGACAGCATTTAAGCAAGTGGGGAAGTATGTCATTGAAACTTCAAGGGTCATTCCTGAGGTCAAATATGTGTGTTTTTGAATCATTGCATTTTCAGTCATTCACATTTTTTTATTCTTTCTTTTCACTTGTTTACAGACTCTGTTTTTCAAATGAAAATGGATTATTTTGAAACGATCACTTCTGACAGCATTTTCAAATTGTTGCATTTTCATATGCGTTTTTGTCGTCTCTGTACAAACACAACAAATAGTTACACTTTCATTTGAAAACAGCATTATGTAAACAGACGCTACATAAATGATTCCGATAAAACTTATCTGGTACATTGTATTCAAATTGAATCAGTGCCTTTAAGTTAATCAGTCAGAAATCACTGGCCTGCCAATGCTCATTGCAAGGTCTGTAGAGCAGCAACATGCATCGCCGAATTCACAGATCATTCATGTGAAAATTTACTGTTCAATTGACATGAAACTTTGAACACAAACTTAAAAATACCAAGTGAATCGATATACAAAAAAATATTGGGCGAGTATCAAATCTCTTTATACCATTGCTAGGTTTATACACGTGCGTTTTCTCTATGATCCTGATGTTAACGTTCATTTTGAGTATACCTAAAACTCAAATCATGGAGTTGTTATTCAGTTTTCCTAACTGTTATGCTGTAGATCTTACAGCTATGAATGATACTCACATGTTTTACCTAGAGCACAACATATACGATTCTTCGCAAAAAAATAAAAATTCACAAAAAAATGTTCCGATTTGGCCCATGTCCCTTTAAGATTAAACCTGGTGGTTTGAGATCATAATGAGAGAGGTATACAGTTTGTATATGTTGATATGTAATGAAAATAAACCATACTTTATATGGATGTCTTGAATTCATACACTGAAACGATATCTCTTTCCTAAAAACATTAAATTGAATTTGACTGTCTACTAGAGTGTAGTAACAATATATGGTAAATGTATGTACATGTATTTAGGTCCTGAAATAAATAAATAAAACTATATTGTCTACCAACATCAGCCAAGACTTGTCATTTTCTTGTCTATGTTAAAGCCTGTGATCAGTGTGTGTGAACCTTGTCATTAAATATTCATAATGAAATGCTATGTGGAAGTTGATTGGTCAATGCATACATTACATCATATTATTCAAATGTGAACAGTTTGAAAACAAGCTATGCAGAAGTTGATTGGTCAATATATACACTGCATCATATTATTCAAATGTGAACAGTTTAAAAACAAGTTCTGCAGAAGTTGATTGGTCAATATATACACTGCATCATATTATTCAAATGTGAACAGTTTAAAAACAAGTTCTGCAGAAGTTGATTGGTCAATGTATATATTTCATTATATATTTAAATGTGGATGATTTGAAAACAAGATTTACCACACTTTACTGTCAGCTGCATAAACAGATTAGTTTACATAAATTTAAATATTTGTACACATGGTTTTCAAACAGCAAACTTTGCAAACTCTGAAATGTGACCATACACCAAGAATGCTTGGTGTGAAGAAAACTGCCAAAGATATGCTTAAAAAAACCAAGATTACAAAAGTTGAAAAAAGTTAAGGTATTCTTCATGGAAAATATAACTGTCTACATTTACAGTAACATTTCTACATATCCACAAATGTTTTTCAGATTCATCTAAAAGTACATCTATAAAATATGCCATGTCACGCTGCAATGGCACATCAGCCAAGCCCTCTCATGTCTGTATTAAATGGGAGTCATTCCTAGCATACTGCAACCAGTTATGGTTGCAGCCAATCAAATATAGTTATGAGGTAAAAGGTGATGACATCAGACTTTTTATGCTAATTCATGTTAATTATACTGGTCATCCGCTCTATAAAAGTGGCCATATGGATGAGGATTGGGTATTTCTTTTGTATTTTTACTTTATAAAACAATTTTATCATAGCGTCGTACTTGGAAAATCAACATGAAACAACATACATCGTCTTTGTTTGTAACTCAATAAATAGCAAAACGTTAATAAATGTGTAAAATGTTTGTTATTGTACGTACAGTACCAACCTTTATATGTTTTTGTAGGTTTTTGAAATGTATGGAGTTACAACCTCAGACTTGGTTTGAGGAAGTTTCACATTAATTCTTCACATAGAAAGCCATGATAAAATTGTTTTATAAATCCAAAATCCAAAATAAATACTCAATCCTCATCCATATGGCCAATTTAATGTACTGACCACTCACCCTCACTTAAATGAGAGCCGAGTAGGAGTAAACAACACGATGTATCTTACACTGTATCTAAATGTATGCAGACATATTGATGGCTCAAGTAAAGGAAGATATGTGACTATGTTACTATACTGGCAGACTGGAAGAAACGTAATCTTGGTTACCCAGACTCTCACCACTGGGAGCTTTGCCTACAACACCTCCCCAAGTGAGAGTCTGGGGAAACGAGATTCCAACTCGCCCGTGCAGGAAGTAGCTATTAGAGCAGTGCATGCTGGGGAATATGTCATGTCCAACAAATGTAGGCTAAACGATTTAGGTATTTTTGTGACAAGTTATCACTTCTCAAGCGAGTGATATCTAAATTACAACAAACAGGCCTCATAAGGCCATTCTTTATGACTTGGAAGAAATGTACGGTGAAACTCCTGGTGTGGGGTAGTTGAAACGTGGTTTCCCCAGACTCTCGTCTGGGTCATCTCGTAAAAGAGCCCTCAGTGGTGAGAGTAACCGAGACTAGAAGAAACGCAGACCTTCAAATTACTTTGGTATCACTATTGTCTAATATTTACCTGAAATAATGTTCATGGCTTTCAAAAACATCATTTTTTTTCCATATGAAGAAATTGATGGAGTGTGGAACTAGTTCAAGATTCAAGCTGTTTTAGTATTCATTAAAAGAAAATTGATGATAACAATTCTTATATCATGCATGAGCCAGGTTCAACAAAAAATATGGAATATATACACTGGTCGTTCTATGCCACAACAACACATGTCTATGTGTATGTCACCAACAATGCATGTCTACATCACTGGTTCTGCTGTGTTCAAAATATGATAAAATCAGCATTACTTTCCCAGATTTTTCTTTGATGTTACTGGCACTGGTATAATTATGTTATTCTCCAATATTTTTCTTCACTCAACTGGAAAATACTTGAGAATAACATCTAAATGTATAATATTAGGAATAGTGCGATTCTGATTACTATCTATTTCTGTGAAATAAACCAACATAAAAACATCTCGATGTAAGATTCTCAAACATGTCAACAAAAATATCTGGTACTCTTTTGCATGAAATGGTGATGTTTTTTTGCTGACAAAAGTATTTACAAAATCAACAAAATATCATCCGTGTTAACAAAAAATAAGTTTTCTTTGATCATTACAAATTGTGTGATCAGTTCAGGATAAGTATCAGTACGACTACACTTCTACAAATCTAACTTTTGAATTTGTTGTTGATGATTAGAGAAGTTAAGTGGAAATATCTTGGATCTATGACAGAACATACTATTTTACACCTCCAAAAGTAGACACCCCCCCCCCCTCCCCCCAACTGACACGATGTTACCGTAACAGGATCTGGATATTAGTATCAGGATAAAAATTGCATCAGCTTTGTGAAAGAAAGCATTTTCTTGATAATAACAGAACTGAAAACAAATTTATGAAAAACAAAAGTTCAAAGACAACTAGGTCTCATGAATAAATGCTTGGGGTTTGTATATTTAATACATGTAAAATCAATTTCTAAATAATTCCATATTTTATGAAAACTATTCTCTTCATTGAATAGAAATATGTATCTTGTGCATGTGTACCTAGCAACTAGAAAGTGTACCTAGCAACTAGCAAATGTACTTAGCAACTAGCAAATGTGTCTAGCAAATAGAAAGTGTACTTAGGGACTAGAAAATGTACCTAGCAACTAGCAATAAAGTACCTAGCAACTAGAAAATGTGTACCTTGCAACAACCAGGTATTTAGGCTGGAAATAGTTGAGTGTACCTAGTAATGACAGTGTACTTAGCAACTAGAATATGTACCTAGCAATCAGAAAGTGTGCCTAGTATTAATGACAGTATACTTAGCAACTAGAATATGTACCTAGCAATCAGAAAGTGTACCTAGTAGTGACAGTATACTTAGCAACTAGAATATGTACCTAGCAATCAGAAAGTGTACCTAGTAGTGACAGTATACTTAGCAACTAGAATATGTACCTAGCAATCAGAAAGTGTGCCTAGTATTAATGACAGTATACTTAGCAACTAGAATATGTACCTAGCAATCAGAAAGTGTGCCTAGTAATGACAGTATACTTAGCAACTAGAATATGTACCTAGCAATCAGAAAGTGTGTCTAGCAACTAGTAAATGTTTATCAAGACACTGCAGTTATTATATGCTCACTACCTGCTTATAATACCAGATAAACTGATGCAATAAAATCACTTTTCCCTCATGTTACATCTTTAACTTAGTACTGTGCTTTAGGTGGCATTTTTTGTGGCAGTTTCTGACTCATATACATTGCACTATTAGGCCTAAAAAAAAGAAAGAATTGTTTCTGGTCAGCGCGTGCATCGCACCAGTCTTTTTGTGTGTGTGTGTGTTTGTCCAGCCAATGCAGTCTGCAGAGCCGTGGGGAAACACAAAAATAACCCTCCTACTTCAGTGAAGACAACTGCAGAGCCAACCATGAACAAGCAAATCACATCTGCCCCACATACACACTTGCTCTTGAGTGACAGGTTTTTTGAGAGAAAAAAATAGCGCCATTGCACCATTTTAGACAAACTGTCCTGACCAGAAACAATTCTCTTTTTTTGGCACGGTATATAATACCACACTAAAACTTAAAAATAATCTTTTCCCGCCACTAAAATTATTCATAGTATAAATTGCAAACTTCTTTTGCTGTCTTCCTTTTTTCAGTTCAAATAGATCGGTACTTTACGCCTTCTGAATAGACTGTCTAATTTTAACAAAGTGACAGAAATAACGATATATTAAATTCATTTTTATTCACAGTGGGAAGAAGGTAATTTTACTTGGAGGAGTAAAATGGAGTACTTATATTATAATACTATATGATAGTCAAGAGGAAGTGCATTTCAAAGGTATTAACTTACAATATTTCCGACAGACAAAAAGTGTCGTACAAGTAGTTGTACTGTTAGTTAGTATGATTCATAATCTTCTACATTACATGTTGTATAATTGCTGATTTGTTAGTTTTGATACAATTAAAGTTGACGAACCAATCAAAATGTAGATCACAACACCTTATTGCATAGTCACAATTGCTCCAGTTGCACTGTTTCTATGGTAACACAATCATGGAAGAAACACTCTAGAGACACCTGAGATATACATTTTTTTTTTTTTTTTACAAAACACATCACACTCTTCTTCCTCCCTGTTACTTCTACCTTGTGCAGCTGCCTATAGGTTTCTTGGTGAACCAGTCAGCAGCCATTCCAATCTGAATTGTATTTTCAGTCACCACAACGTGGCTGCTTTCTGTTGCACACAGTCTTCATAAAATGTCTGCGCCATAGGCACCAAAAACTGCTATCTGTGAAAAATATGCAAAGGGACTAGAATGAGATATAATAGTGTTGAGGGCGCCCTTCATTTTAAAAAAAGAAAAGAATTGTCAGTATAAACAATGAGGGCGCCCTTCCCAACCAAATCTTCAGGCATGCTATGGTCCAGTACATAAGACACATTTGAAAGAAACACTACACAACTGTATTGACAGTAGTTTGTGAAATATATCCTGTACCTTGTCCTTCAGTTGTTGACATGTTTGTAACGCCACAGTGAATAGTGTTATGACATCATTTAACCACGGCACAGCACACTCCACTTGATACTGTGCTGCAACTTCATATCTATACTGACCAACCTCACTAGAACAAAAAACAACAAGAACTCTGTTACTAAAATCAACAAGAACTCATTACTAAAATCAACAAGAACTCGTTACTGAAATCAACAAGAACTCATGACATAATGACCTTTTTATGGACTGTCAAAAAGATGAGAATGTGTTTTCATGTGAATCACTCGCATACTACGGGATAGGAGAACATCAAATCTTGGCGTGTGACAAGAAATTGCTTAGACTGTAAGATACATCATGTCATGCCACCCTCACTGGTCTGCTCTATCCAAAGGGGTTGACCGATGTGTGAGGGCGCCCTGTCATGGCATACCTTACAGATTAAAAATTTGTGTACATCCCTTTTCTTTAGAGGACGCACTACTGATGTACATCTATTAAAGTCTTATCAAGTTCTACTTACAATGTTGCTCCAAGCTTAGATTCTATTGATGCAACTGGTGGCCTCTGAATAAAAGATGAAAACAATAATGAAAATTAAGTTGTTAATCACACAATTCTATCAATTTAGTTCATAACAGAAGTTCTGAACATTTACATTTTTAATATTTAGGTTACTCTTTGTCTTTTTATAAACTTCACTTAGGTCTAAGAATTATATTACTTGTTCTCGATTAATTTCATCACCACGTCTGCCTCTACACAGAGAGATTGTAATTGTGTACACTCCTTTACACCTCATATCTGTATCTATATAATACCAGCTAAACTCCTTATTATGGATATCACATGCTGTCGCTAGATCTTCTCAATTCTTACAATATCCTTTTACTAAGTCTGGATCCCAAATGGGGGAAGTATATTCTGAGATACCGTAGAACGACACATTGATATGCATGCTGTTTCATGTAACTTTGGTGGACAGTTACGATGGTTTCTCATAAGAAAGACCAAGGTAGGACGAGCTTTAGAACAAATATTTGTGATGATAATTTTCACATATACATATATACCAATTAATCACAGGATAATGATGACACTTCAATGTTTATGGTACGGTTTGGCAACCTCAAACTAGATCTTGAAAACTTAGTAAAGCATATATTTAATACTAATGTTGGTTTCTATATAGCACTTTCCTACTCTGTGCTCAAATCACTTTACAATTATTACTGCTGGCATGGATCTAAAGCAGCACAACAGCCCTTTACTTCCTCAACTCCCTCAATCCATTTAATTGCAGCCTCTACAAGCGCATAGGATTAAAGCATTCACATTGCAACCTCTATCCTACCAGGTACCATGTTCTGTAGTTTGGTCTATAATTTTGGTGTTGAAACCCAGTAAAATAGCTAGGAGTCTCACATACACTTTACTTACTTACTTACTTACTTACTTACTGCCCTAACAAAGGAAGTACGTTGATATTTATTGATGTACATACATACATACATACATACATACCTGTGGTCTGATGCCTTGTGCAGGAGTTAAGTAGTACATTGCTATTTATTGATATACATACATACATACCTGTGGTCTGATGCCCTGTGCAGGAGTTAAGTAGTACATTGCTATTTATTGATGTACATACATACATACCTGTGGTCTGATGCCTTGTGCAGGAGTTAAGTAGTACATTGCTATTTATTGATATACATACATACATACCTGTGGTCTGATGCCCAGTGCAGGAGTTAAGTAGTACATTGCTATTTATTGATGTACATACATACATACCTGTGGTCTGATGCCTTGTGCAGGAGTTAAGTAGTACATTGCTATTTATTGATGTACATACATACATACCTGTGGTCTGATGCCTTGTGCAGGAGTTAAGTAGTACATTGCTATTTATTGATGTACATACATACATACCTGTGGTCTGATGCCTTGTGCAGGAGTTAAGTAGTACATTGCTATTTATTGATGTACATACATACATACCTGTGGTCTGATGCCCAGTGCAGGAGTTAAGTAGTACATTGCTATTTATTGATATACATACATACATACCTGTGGTCTGATGCCCAGTGCAGGAGTTAAGTAGTACATTGCTATTTATTGATGTACATACATACATACCTGTGGTCTGATGCCCAGTGCTGGAGTTAAGTAGTACATTGCTATTTATTGATATACATACATACATACCTGTGGTCTGATGCCTTGTGCAGGAGTTAAGTAGTACATTGCTATTTATTGATGTACATACATACCTGTGGTCTGATGCCTTGTGCAGGAGTTAAGTAGTACATTGCTATTTATTGATGTACATACATACATACCTGTGGTCTGATGCCTTGTGCAGGAGTTAAGTAGTACATTGCTATTTATTGATGTACATACATACATACCTGTGGTCTGATGCCTTGTGCAGGAGTTAAGTAGTACATTGCTATTTATTGATGTACATACATACCTGTGGTCTGATGCCTTGTGCAGGAGTTAAGTAGTACATTGCTATTTATTGATGTACATACATACATACCTGTGGTCTGATGCCTTGTGCAGGAGTTAAGTAGTACATTGCTATTTATTGATGTACATACATACATACCTGTGGTCTGATGCCTTGTGCAGGAGTTAAGTAGTACATTGCTATTTATTGATGTACATACATACATACCTGTGGTCTGATGCCTTGTGCAGGAGTTAAGTAGTACATTGCTATTTATTGATGTACATACATACCTGTGGTCTGATGCCTTGTGCAGGAGTTAAGTAGTACATTGCTATTTATTGATGTACATACATACATACCTGTGGTCTGATGCCTTGTGCAGGAGTTAAGTAGTACATTGCTATTTATTGATGTACATACATACATACATACCTGTGGTCTGATGCCCTGTGCTGGAGTTAAGTAGTACATTGCTATTTATTGATGTACATACATACCTGTGGTCTGATGCCTTGTGCAGGAGTTAAGTAGTACATTGCTATTTATTGATGTACATACATACATACCTGTGGTCTGATGCCCAGTACAGGAGTTAAGTAGTACATTGCTATTTATTGATATACATACATACATACATACCTGTGGTCTGATGCCCAGTACAGGAGTTAAGTAGTACATTGCTATTTATTGATATACATACATACATACCTGTGGTCTGATGCCTTGTGCAGGAGTTAAGTAGTACATTGCTATTTATTGATGTACATACATACATACCTGTGGTCTGATGCCTTGTGCAGGAGTTAAGTAGTACATTGCTATTTATTGATGTACATACATACATACCTGTGGTCTGATGCCTTGTGCAGGAGTTAAGTAGTACATTGCTATTTATTGATGTACATACATACATACCTGTGGTCTGATGCCCTGTGCTGGAGTTAAGTAGTACATTGCTATTTATTGATATACATACATACATACCTGTGGTCTGATGCCTTGTGCAGGAGTTAAGTAGTACATTGCTATTTATTGATGTACATACATACATACCTGTGGTCTGATGCCCAGTGCAGGAGTTAAGTAGTACATTGCTATTTATTGATGTACATACATACATACCTGTGGTCTGATGCCTTGTGCAGGAGTTAAGTAGTACATTGCTATTTATTGATGTACATACATACATACATACCTGTGGTCTGATGCCCTGTGCTGGAGTTAAGTAGTACATTGCTATTTATTGATGTACATACATACCTGTGGTCTGATGCCTTGTGCAGGAGTTAAGTAGTACATTGCTATTTATTGATGTACATACATACATACCTGTGGTCTGATGCCCAGTACAGGAGTTAAGTAGTACATTGCTATTTATTGATATACATACATACATACCTGTGGTCTGATGCCCAGTACAGGAGTTAAGTAGTACATTGCTATTTATTGATATACATACATACATACCTGTGGTCTGATGCCTTGTGCAGGAGTTAAGTAGTACATTGCTATTTATTGATGTACATACATACATACCTGTGGTCTGATGCCTTGTGCAGGAGTTAAGTAGTACATTGCTATTTATTGATGTACATACATACATACCTGTGGTCTGATGCCTTGTGCAGGAGTTAAGTAGTACATTGCTATTTATTGATGTACATACATACATACCTGTGGTCTGATGCCCTGTGCTGGAGTTAAGTAGTACATTGCTATTTATTGATATACATACATACATACCTGTGGTCTGATGCCTTGTGCAGGAGTTAAGTAGTACATTGCTATTTATTGATGTACATACATACATACCTGTGGTCTGATGCCCAGTGCAGGAGTTAAGTAGTACATTGCTATTTATTGATGTACATACATACATACCTGTGGTCTGATGCCTTGTGCAGGAGTTAAGTAGTACATTGCTATTTATTGATGTACATACATACATACCTGTGGTCTGATGCCCAGTGCTGGAGTTAAGTAGTACATTGCTATTTATTGATATACATACATACATACCTGTGGTCTGATGCCCAGTGCTGGAGTTAAGTAGTACATTGCTATTTATTGATATACATACATACATACCTGTGGTCTGATGCCTTGTGCAGGAGTTAAGTAGTACATTGCTATTTATTGATGTACATACATACATACCTGTGGTCTGATGCCTTGTGCAGGAGTTAAGTAGTACGTTGCTATTTATTGATGTACATACATACATACCTGTGGTCTGATGCCTTGTGCAGGAGTTAAGTAGTACATTGCTATTTATTGATGTACATACATACCTGTGGTCTGATGCCTTGTGCAGGAGTTAAGTAGTACATTGCTATTTATTGATGTACATACATACATACCTGTGGTCTGATGCCCAGTGCTGGAGTTAAGTAGTACATTGCTATTTATTGATGTACATACATACATACCTGTGGTCTGATGCCCAGTGCTGGAGTTAAGTAGTACGTTGCTATTTATTGATGTACATACATACATACCTGTGGTCTGATGCCTTGTACAGGAGTTAAGTAGTACATTGCTATTTATTGATGTACATACATACATACCTGTGGTCTGATGCCTTGTGCAGGAGTTAAGTAGTACGTTGACATGATAAGTTTGTTGTGATGAACATAAAAATTGATGATAGAGTCCACTGGTAGAGGTGGATTAAAAGCTCTCTGTAAACAAAATCACAATTAAAAAATAGACAGTAGGTTAATTTATAAGATACATTGTCTTCTGGATTTTCTATTGATTCAAATACTGCTTACGTGGCTAGGCCAAAAAAAGAAAGAAAAAAGAATTAATTGTTTCTGGTTAGGACAGTTTGTCTATTATAAAAGTGGTGCAATTTTTTTTTTTTTTTTAAAACAAACCTGTCACTCAATCTACTATTTATGGCAGTTACTGTTCTTTTTATTCAGTACTTTAAATATCTGACTTTTCAACACCAAGTTTGCAGGATGTGTGGAGAGAATGCCTGCCAGATTGACAATCCAGGCAACTGTACACCCTACAACTAGTAAAACCTTCTGTACTAGCCAGCTAGAAACAAGGAATGGGAGAAAAATGTGGGTCATAACCATTATGATTTATAACTGGGGAGAAAGATACCAACTTAACTCTGAACACATAATACGACAGAACCCCATGACATGAATGCGGGTATTTGCATGAGTGCTTATACTGTTCTCTGTGGTCATACTTCACGAGTGTAGCGAGTGAAAATGCAGCAGAAAACACTGTAAGCATGAGTGCAAATACCCCTGAGTACCCACACTAGCACTCATGCGGCATGGGACTCTGTTATTATTACATATATGTTCCGAAACAACAAATTTCCATAAAAATGACACTATGCGATCACATGCTTTCATGTAGAATGAACGACCACATCCTCATTTGCATGCAGGTATGCAGTAATGTTTACAGTATTGCACTGCAGTGCAAATACCACTTGTGTGTGCATGCACTGGTGCAAGTAATCTCTGGTATATATGTAATAAAGTTTACTTACCATACTTTTATTTCTATAAAGTTCTTCTAGTGAATACTTTCTAGGAGATAATAAACTACTTCTTGCCCATTGTAAACAAAGTATCAATTCATCCATTAGCTGTCAAGTCAACAAAAAATAATTAATTAACTAGGCCATGTATTTGATTGCAGCCAACAGTCTCAACTAGAAAGTGAATCTATAGAATATTGTCAGAGCATCTGATAAAGTTTATATATACTGTACTGTACTGTTTTGGATGTGCATGTACATGTATGGCCCATATAATGGCTACATTGATATGTTCACTTTTCATTCTTTGAATATTTTAAGGGATGAGGAGCAGATATTCTTATTTGTCTGGTGGTGATGTAAAGATGAACACAGTATGGTGTATGGTGTGAAGATGAACAGATTTCAACCAGTTAGTTGGTGAACAGATGTAAAGATGAACTGAGTACATTACTTACAGCTATTACCTCCTCTGCCGTCTGGAAATCATAATGATCACCTTTGCTAGCTATAAAATCCATGGCACACTGTAGATGATTACCAGCATCCTGTACCTGCAAACAGAGAAGATATTATACAACCAATGCCATGCAGGCAGTAACATGGAAAGTAAACAAATGAATTGGGTTTAATAACAGTTAACAAAGCACGTTGTAACTATGGAAACATGTATAACATTTCATCATTTGATAAGAACGGTTTTATGGCATTCCGAAAACCAGAACTTGTGCGACACATTGAATTATGGTCTTTCTGGGTGGACATGAAATGAAAGAATGAACTGAAATTCATGATTGAATGTGAACTATTATGTAAAGAGGCCATGCAGCTATTCTTATCAAATGATGAAATGTAATACAAGTCTCTGTACTTTCAAACGTACTGTGCCAAGTGTTATTAATCCAATTTAGTTGCTTACTTTCCAAGTTTGTTACAAGTTCCACTTCTTACTGCTTGCATGTCAACAGTTGTAATTCAGTTTAAATTATATCAATTATATTTTAAATGATCGTACGTGACGAAGTGAAAGTACAATTTCAAATCATCCATTTCAAAGAACTGTCCCTCATTTGATCTGCATCTTCTCTTTCAGACAATGCAGGGGTTTTTCAAACTTCAAGTAAGAAATACTATATTGATGCAAAAAATCTGGGTCTCTGTAAATTTCGAAATGTTTCAAATTCAAACTCTTCAAACCAGTCATACTTGTACTGTCCTCAACTGAAAAAAATACTGCGGGGAGTCTTCATTTGGGGACTTGCAAACCACACATATTGAACAATCTTGAATGATGCATCATGGGAAATGTGGTATCATGCCATTGATATACATTAATCCATCACTTGTAAACAATCTGCCAAATTGAATAGTGCATCATGGGAAATGTGGTATCATTCAATTGATAAACATGGATCCATCAATGTTGTAAACAATCTGCCATATTGAATAGTGCATTATGGGAAAAGTAGTATCATGCCATTGATAACTATAAGCAATTTTATCACATTCCTAAATCCATTCCAGGTATAACTGCAACTCCAAGTAATCCGACACTAATCCAAAAGTCCTCTGTATGTGTGCGAGTGAAGTTTGGATTGAAAATAATTGGCTATCCCTAAAACAACTACCTGTTGTAATTTCCATGGAATGTCTTCCTTTATAAATGTTCTATATATTTGAGTTGCATGCCGATGTAATCGTATTGTGATGTCCTGGAAATGAAACACAAATAACATCCTTAAGTAACTACAAGACTCTTTGTTGGTATGTTAAATCATATCTGGGTAGATCTGTATGGAATACACTTGTTATTTGCCCACTATCGCAAACCTACAGTCTTCTACACCATTTTCTCTAAATAGCGCCCTCATGTGGCATAAAGTTATACTGTTTGAATTCTGTCACCCAGATGCTAATTACGAATAAATTCATTTGTATTACACTGTGACCCTGCAATGACTAACTCCTTTACAATATCACATCTGCTACATCATAGCTTTACAGTGTCCCATTACATGTCAGCTCTCCCACTGCCAACCTCACCCACCCTGATATGAAATGTGACCTCAACAAATGCTTCACAACAGTTCTATAAAGACGTACAAGAATTATGGCTGTATTTTTATAGCAGTCCGTAATTAAATGACACCTTTTTGAATCAATTTACTTTATGAATACATATAGTATGTGACTGACCAGCACACCTTTTAGGGTAGGGAGAACCCTGATTATACTTACAGCTTGACATATATTATCACCAAACACGGTGATAACGCCTTTAATGTTATCACTACCACTGTAAGAAATGAAAATAAGAAATCAGGCATTGAATTGTAAATATATAAGTGTACAAAATTCAAGTACACATGGAGCTGTGATATTATGTGCCTACTGAAGCTTTATAATGCTCCCGTAGGCATACATGTGCTAACATGTATCTAAACCTCTCTCTATTGTCAGACTTTCCAGATTCAAAATATTCCCTAAGTAATAACCTGCACCAGCTGTACCTGGGCTAAAAATCCAAAATAAATACGCTTTCGTCATCCAAGTGGCCACTTTAAGAAAATTTGTTCACTGAAATTACATGCTCATGCTTGTGAAGACTTTAACCTTACAAATACAAGTTACTCCAATACTGTCAAATTTCTTGTCATAGGACATTTGATGAACTCAATGTTATCTCCTTGTTTTGTTATTTACCCACAGACAACATAAATACCCTTTCGCCATCCAAGTGGCCACTTTAATCGAATTTGTTCACTGAAATTACATGCTTTTAAACTCAGCTTGTGAAGACTTTAACCTTACAAATATGAGATACTGTAATACTTTTATATATCTTGCTATATGAATTGATAAATTCAATGTTATCACATTGTTTTGTTATTTATCCACAGACAACATTTTACAATTTTGTTTTCTGTTCTACATTCTGTTTATCTTGCATTTCAAAATACTTGTACAATATACTTACTTCGTACTGGATAATAAAAACTTCTCAGGTTTCACTAATGGAGACTTTCCTGAAAAAGAACAAAATATAGCAATATTGTTATGGTATTGTATCATACTAAACTATACACCTTGTAAGACATGTACACTGTCATTGGTGCCTGGTGATGCTCCTGCAGTGCGTTCCAGGCATGTAATATAGATTGTGATGTTTTTGCTAGAAGGATGGGGAACTGTAGTAACAAGGAAGCCTTAGGGGAAATCTGTCAGAACTGGTGTACAGTTTCCAAAACACTGTACCATAATTTTGTGTTGGAAACCTAGTAAAGTGCCTGGATGGATGGGTGGTAGGTAGGTAGGTAGGTAGGTACATGTTTTGTAGGTAGGTAGGTAGGTAGGTAGGTAGGTAGGTAGGTAAGCAAGCAGGCTCTGGGGATTACTTTGATATAAATGTTGCATAAAATGATGTGGTTTGGTTTGTGGTTTTCATTTTTTCAAGAGTGTCTTGAAATCACAAGAGGGCTTGGCACACTTGTTACCTTGTACTGAGAGAACACTGAAAGACAATGTAGTAATTTTATTGCCAACCAGATCTAAACTAAAGGTGCTCCCTTGGGTTAGTTTCTCAACATTACGCTGACTTTAAGTCCAACAGAATTTATACCACTAAATAGAATTATGAACTCAAAAACAGAATCTCTATACCAAAATTCAGGGTTTTTTAAGATGGACATACATACATACATACATACATACACACACACACACACACACACACACACACACACACACACACACACACACACACACACACACACACACACACACACACACACACACACATACATACATACATACATACATACATACATACTACAGATACCTTGCACCTCTTAAGCTCAACCTTCAGGAGCTAAAAAGAGAAAATCTCTAAATTCAACTTTTCAGCATTCATAGACTAGTATTTCACTAGATGTAGTCATCTAGTCACCAACTATAGCTATATAATTCATAACATACACAGATTACACTGAGACTCATACATAATGCATAGTAAGATCTGTAACATTTCAATAATACATATGTGGAAAGGTCATAGTAAGATAAAGACTAGTTCATATCGGGACCGTGATTTTTATTATTGAAGATGTATCGTCAATGGATTACTTTATCATCCACGTTGACTCTACTGATTGATATGGGAGGGTATTGTCTCTTGGCACGATTAGTGACTCTCAGCAATGTTTTATCATAAATGCCAATGTTCTATCATACATGTCTCATAGCCTGTGTCTACTAGCATGATGTGACTCTCAGCAATGTTCCATCATCATAAATGCCTCATAGCCTGCCTACTTGCATGATAAGAGACTCCACAATGCCATATAATCATCACTGCCTACATTACGACTTCATCAAGTCCATCATCAGTAAGATAATCATATACAAGAAATTGATTGGTCGAGACAAAATATGGTTACATTATGTCTGAGTACTTCAATATGCAAATTTGGTATTTATGTAAAAAACACAATGTGTTTGACAACATTTATAGTAATTTACGCTAATCCTATCAAAGTCTTTACATACAGATATTCTAAGAGTAGCCTTTAGAGGGATGTCCACAATAAAGGTACTTCTGAAATAGAGGCTATTAGTGCGGGGGCATATGGCAGATTTTTGGGTTTCGTGTGAAATTCATGTTAATTTTTGCCAACATATATCATTGTGTTCCCCATCATCTGAGCAATTAAAAAATATATGTTGGCAATTTTTATTTCAATATTAAGGGTAATTTTTGCAGCAATTTCATAAATGATGTAAAATCATGGTTTTTCTGTATATTGATGGCAAATTAAAATATGTGAACTGTACGATTGCTTTATATCTGTATAAATGTACTTATGGGCATCCTGTTGACGATAAACTTGTAGACTGTTGTATAATTTTGCATTTTAATCACAATATTATAAATTCTGGCTTATTTATTTGCATATCATTTGCATATTATGTATGATGCTTCAGGTTTATTTGATTTCCTGTATTGTTTGATGTTGCTGATTGCTATTCTTTCAAAAATGTACGCCAACCATGAATTATTTCAGTTACTTTGAATACTCTGGTTGGTTTAGGGAGCCTTCAGTATTTACAGGGGGCGGAGGAAATCACACATGGTCTGTTAAGAAAAACATGACCCTCCCCCCCCCCCCCATTCTCCATTCGTAAAAAGTGACCCTCCCCTTTGTCCCATTTTGTAAAACATGACCCTCCCCATGACAACTGCATATACTGAACGTTAATCAATATTCCCGTTATATGTATACATACACATTAAATCATTTTGACGCTGTATATTTGTACATATACTACCATTGCAGGAGTTATATAGAAACGCCTGTGATCAGAACGAAATAAAAAGTCTACTTCTTATCACTATCAAACTGACAAATATTGGTACAAAAACAACACCGGGCACGCCCCTCTGTTGTAGGTTCATGCACATACATGTACTTGTCTGTGGTTCACGCGACTCTTTTATCGGTTTGTCTGTGCCTGTGAACGTTTGTCATGTTGTAACATAACATTTGAGTGTAAGCTTATATAATGCGACGTAATAGTCTGTCTGGTCCTAAAAATAAACTTTCAGTGTATAGATTATATGTTGAGTTTTGGGCGAAAAATCGCCAACACACATGACAGTACAACAAAACATATACTAGTACACGACATTCAAATCTGCAATGAATACTTACAACAGATGTGATCGTGGAGTTTGTAGTTTAGCAACTCCGCTTGTGTACGGTCCTTTTCGAAATCTCTTGAACTGATTTTGAAATCTAAACGACAGAAGTCGCTTGTTATCAAGTGTACATACACACATTAAAAATATTCCTTTTCAGATCTGGCATCTGGTTTTAATACGTATCTACACATGTAGTATTGAATGCTGGACAGGTACATTCTACACAGGATATAGAGTCCAAGTTTAGGTCTACACAAAATTTGAAATTTTACCTCAATATTAGCATACAAGTTACATAAATTGGACCTCCTGCAAATATTAGATAGAAAAGAAACATCACTCAGTAAAACACCTTTAGAAACCTTCAGAATGTTTCACCCCCACTTTTGATCAATTGAGATACATTCTAGAGCAATGGAAAAAGTAAATATGGCAGCTACTTTAGAACGTTTTTGTTATTTGTTCTGTATTCTATGTTCTGTAGAAATATCATGTTAAAAAGTAAATGAATCGTTGTTAAAGGCATTTCATGAGGGCTCATTAATTTCCCACTTTGCAATGGTGTCAAAATGAGATAGACTTAGTCATCAAGTTGGCATGTGACTACTTATTCCCAACAATAAAGGTTATTTGTGTATGAGAATTACCAAAAGATGTAGAAGGGTACATTCCATGTTGTTTATGTTGAGGATTTGAATGTCAGATTTTATTTGAGTAATAAAAAACTTGGAATGATGGCTAACAATGCAATAAAATTTGATTTAAGATACTATTTTCTGGTGGGTTGGTGGTTGGGGTTGGGTGGTACATTAGAATGTGTCTCTGCTGTTACTTTCAACCTTTATTCATGACTGACCAAGAGAAAGTTCGTTGCGTAATCGAATGTAAGAGTGCCTTCACGCTGAATAACTAAACTAAATATGTATATATTCATATTGTTCCTTTGAAATATTAGAAAAGATATTCTTCAGATACTGAATTTATCATCTTTATTTTATGCTGTTTATCCTGTTTTATTTTAGAATTTCGATGAAATAACGTAATCAAATGTAACAGCGGAGAACACATCTTTTCATGTTGTTCCCTTGAATTGACATGTAACTCCAACCAAATAGCTACACTAGTAGAAACGTAGACAATGCATACGACATAATGGCGTGATTGAGAGACTAGACAGTAGTTTTGAATAAAAATAATTGGGTCTATTCACTCGAATACATAACTTTGTATAGTAACGATTCAATTGATGCTATGCTATTGATCAAAAATATGTTTATATCAGATGTAAACTGAATGCCTTCAATAAAGGCAAAACTTCAGATTGCTGTTCCTTCACGCCTTGTCGAAAGAAAAATTCTGCGCTACCAGACATGATATTGCATATCCATTAGTTACTACATCAATAAATAAAACGTAGCTTTGGAACTTATTGTTCATATCCTCTTTTGTAAAAGTTGAGTTTGGTGTATTTTTAACCCGCTGTAAATTTCACTAGAGTCCACCATGTTAGTTTCACTATACGAAAAGTCATATTTGACCATGTCTTTCCACCGGGGTAAATCTTTAGCAGAGGATGTGTAAATGTGGTGAGTATGAGATGAAGTGACACCTTTGACTTAATTCACCCCGGTGACCTCTCCCCTGGGGGCTGTGAACAGTCAAAAGTGTCACTTTGTCTCGTACTACCCCTTGACAGAGATGGTAGTTAGGTGGGTCACAGGTATGGTAAAGGTTGGGTCGTGCCAGTAAAATCAATTTAATACTAGACAATAATTTTGAAAAAAAAATAATCAGGTCTACCACTCAAGTAGTTGTTTTGTCAACTATTTTTTTCCTTGTTACCACGTCTACTCAAATAAAACCTACCTAAGAATACCCATTCATTCTCATTCAGGCTACCAGCCTACCATCCACAGACACCACCACACGATCTAGGTTAGTGTAATCTGTTCACCTTAAGCTTATGAGATTCGCCAAGTTTTATTACAAAAGGGCGATGGATATATTCACTTGTTTCAAAGATGGTAGACTGTAATTTGCTAGTTAAATTTCAGTAATTGTACGTGTATTAATGGCTTACAGCTCGATGTAGTTTTAGTGGAGATTCGACTAACCCTGGGCTTCGCATCACTGTTTCATAGCTGACCCCCACCGGCTAGCTGTTCCGAATATATGCATGAACCGTTTATTGTTTCGATACTGAGAGGTATGACATGCCAAAATATACATGTACTAGTATAGTGATATTTTCTCTATTTTATCGATTAAGTATAATATCTATTGCAATCAGAAGTGCATATTTTTAATCAGCTCACACATCCATATAACACCAGAGGATGAGTGCATTCTTAAGATCTAGCGTAATTACTGAAAATCCCTAATTATGCAAATAACTCATTAAAATTACAAGCTATAAGGTATTATCAAACTTTATGACACATGCACTTTGTTATCATTAATGTATGTACTAAATTACTTCGATTCATAATCATATTTTAACATTCTGAATGACTTAGAAATGGCAAGTAAAGTCAGAAGGAACATTTGAACTGTTTGTTTTATTGAATTTGCCCAAATTTCAGCGATAAAAAATAATTTTCATTCACTCATGGTTTTCCTAACCCTGCCATATAGGGCGTCGATTTAATTTTTTTTCATCTAATTGAAGACATTTAGGGTCGTTTGGGTCATGAGAAACAGAATTAAAGCTGCCCTTATATATACCTACCAATTACTGTTGTTATCTTTACAATATACATAATGTTCTGACTGTTGCTATGGACATGGTCTTGTTGATAGGCATATTTCATACATGTTTTGATATTTTTTTTGGCCTGACTAACCAAAAATGTTGTTATCTTTGCAAAATATACTGGCATTAATGGCTGTTGCTAAGGCCATATCAATGGAAGTTGACTATAATCACATGGATTCATGGGTTTTCATTGCCTAACCAATGGTTAAGAATAGGGTCTTGGGGCCACATTTTATTTTTAGCCCCCTAAGACTAATTTTGAAGATAAAAATTGCCAACATGTATTTTTTTATATGTGGTCCTATAATGAACGTAACCATATATGTTTCATAAAATTAACATGCATTTCACACGAAAACCCATATGCCCCTGCACTATATGGTCGTAGTTGTTGATGATGCAAAGAAGCGGTAATGTTACTTGTCATGCCAGTAGCTTCGGAGGGTATAGAAAAACCTGGAATCATAACCATCTCTAGCACACATGACAAATTGTAGATCTTATTACAAATCTATGAGTGACTTCAATATTTTTTGTCAGATTTTTTACAAAAAATACAAGCTATTTGCATTATTCTACTTACTGAAAGTTGTCTGTTATCACTTACTATTTGTGACATACAATATAGTATGAAAGTCAGGCAAACTGAATAAATGACTCCATGAAGCACTCTTTCGGTGTACCCAAAAAGTGTCACCAACATAAATATTGCAGAATAAACGAACAATGTATAAACTTTTCGATCAGTGTTTTTGCTAAGGTTAGGGAACTATGGTAACAGAAAGGGAGAAAAGGGTAAAAATGGTAGTGTTTCCCTATAGAGTCTATGGTAATTTTGTTTGGGAACCCAGGTAAAATGACATGGGAACCCCAGTAGATTTTACCTACTTATCGCCCTAAGCAAAATCACTGTTGATGCTATATCGATATTGCATGTTCAATTCAGGGCAAAAATCAACATGAATTTAATAGAAGATACGGTACTGTAAACCTCGATATTTTCTCCACTAGAAAATTTTATGCTTTTACAGTCTTCAGCTAGTATTGAAAAGTTTACTAATTACCACATTGGTTTATTGTGTTCATGTACAAGAAGACATTTTATATTTAGTCACTCTTTTTTTATTTTTTGTGTCTTTTTGTTATTCAGCAAAATAAGCGAAAATAAGTCTTTAGTGAAAATTTCTAGGTTTACAATAGGTAAGTCTTCAAATTTGAAAAAAACGTGACTCAAGTTTGACGATTTGCCTCTCTAAACTGACTACTCACATTGTTGTTTCATGGCAGATTTTAATCATTGATAATTTTATTATGTTGAATGTTTGTGCATATTAAAATCATACACTATAGGCTACACATGAATACAAACCTAAATCAATAACCTACAAATAACAGCTACATTGGATTTGTCGGCTAGTAAACGCACTACTTCATGTCACACAGATATTATAGTCCTACGTAACCTTGGTAATTTTTGTACCTCAAAGGACTTTTTCAAGGAGTTGGTAATTTAACACATTATTTGCCAGTTGGGAGAGAGAGACATTAACGCTGAATAATTAAATCATTGTGTGATCAACGTACGCAGTAGATGGATAGAAACATCGTATTCATTTCCAATTTACCGTTCCAAAGTAACTATATTGTATTGTCCTATTGATTCTTGGAACCATGAACAATATATTCTCCATAATTTAACATTATACATTTTCAATAATGAATTATACATAGAAATATAATATGATTAAAAATGATGAAAAACTGGAAAATATTGAAAATGATAAACTAACGATATCAGCCAATGTTTTATATTTCCCCTTTTAACTTTCAGACAAATCCCTAGGTCATATTAATCAGATAATTACACGTTATTTTTATATTCCCAAAGACACATCTGTTTAATTTGACCATGAGACCATTGTGTGTTAATAGTCAACAATGAAATTCTAGTCTTCCATGTCTTGGACAACGGAAAGCTGATTGTGATGGTGGTTACTATGAAAATAATTTACTATACAGTGAAAGCAGCATATGATGAGTGTTAAGATGAAATATTCCATAAACTAAACACAACATACATATACTTAGTCGAATGAAAATCATTGCCTCTACAATTTAAATACAGCGTATGGTATGAGTGCTAAGATGAAATTAAAACTGTATATAATAAAACATATACTAATGAAAATTATTGACCCTTCTATTTAAATACAGAATTAGACTGTGGTTTCCGGTCCTATCATCCTCTTTGCTAAGGCTTCGGAAATCTAAGGATTCTCAGAACTGAGATGGACTAGAAACCTAATTAATACAGCATATGATCTGAATATTAAGACACAAATTTACTATAAACTGTACACAAATAAAACATATGTACACTGTACTAATGAACATTTCTACATCATCAGAGATGTACTACTAATATGGGTTGTTCGCATGTGTCTAGGAAGACAAATTTGGAATACAGAAACGGCTGGGTCTTGAAAATTTGGGATTCTCTTCCAAGAAATGTTTTGACTAATAAGTTTAACTAATAACCATGAACCCAGAGTCTATGAATATACTTTTCATGTAATAAAAATATACTTTAACTGGTGTACATGTAATAATTTGCTGTTTTGTATAAAAGATAACATTTTCTGTCCTTGTCAAAGACTGAAGTGATCAGTTTAAAATACACATAGAGCCCATGCATTTCAAGCAAGAGTTCACCTTTATAAGAAAATTTTACCAACATAGATGAATATTCATTTGAACATGCAATTGTATTTGTCATGTGACATACTATAGGCAATCAGCATGCACTTGAACTTAACTTTTTCAGTTGATTTCTTACTCATTTACTGTATTCACCTTGAACACAACAAAGCTGTTACTACAGACATCAAAACCAAGGTATTTCCACACTTTACTTTTTATGCAATAAAATGAAATGATGATTTGTCCTTTATTCCTTTTACATGGGTCTGTTCTTCACTAAAACAAGCTATATCACAACCTCTAGTACTATATTGTATTATATATATACCATTACTTGCATGTGTGCATGCTAGTGGTATTTCCAAAGCATTGCAATACCAAAAACATCTACATACATATATGCAAATGATATGCAAATGGTCATACATTCATATGCACTCAAAATTGTGTGATCGCACAGTGTGACTTTTTATGGAATTTTGCTGTTTCAGATAAAACACATTATTAGCAATAACAACAAAACCTATGAGTGCTAGTGTGGGTACTCAAGAGGTATTTGCACTCGTCCGTGCGGTGTTTTCTGCTACAATTTCACTCACTACATCATGTATACTTGTGAAAGTAACGACGACAGAGAACACTGCAAGCACTTGGCAAATACCCAGAGTACACCACACCTGTACTGGTGCATCATGGGGTTCTGTTATAGCCTTTGTAAGGGCAAGTAATTCTTCCAGCACAATCCAATCTTACTGGTACATTACTCACAGATAATGCAACTTTGAGTTGGGCTATTCTCATTTTATTAATGCATATTATTTTCCATAAAGAAAATTATCATTCAAGGTGACATGGGGCCCTGGAGACAGTTGTTTGGTTTGTGCAAACTCGAGCAGAATTTTATACCTGGGAACAACGATGTGAAATAGCAATTTAAAATTAATACTGTTACAGTATTACAAAGGACTAAGCAGAAGACAAAATTAACATATCCAAGGTTATTCCAAAGGTGGGGTTTTGTAGTTCTGTTTTCCTGGGATGTGGGGACCCTGGAGACAGTTGTTTGGTTCGTGTAAACTCGGGCAAAATTCCATATCTGGGAACAATGATGCGAAATAGTAATTTCAAATTAATACAAAGGACCGAACCTAATTCAGGAAAAAGATATAACCATTTTCTAGCATCTGGGATTGATTTTTCTCTCAATATTATCTGTGAAAAGCTTGTAAGTGTGAAATGAACTCCTTTCTGATTATAGTGGGTGTTCTATTCACACCACTGCACTCATAAAATCCTTTTTCACTGTTGATTTGTTTTCAATGGTAATGTAATAAGCTCCACTACATCTGATTATGCTGGGGGCAATTTCTTGAAAATAACATTAATGATAAGGAAGTAATGAAGGTTATTTTCGCTTTTTTGGTTTACTCATTCTAATTCCATATCATAACAGAACACCATCATGTGCTAATGCCAGTGCAGCGTGCTAGGAATTTCGCATATTAAAGTGCATTCTCTGTGTGGCAGTGCCTTCATGACCAAACTGACAGAAAACACTCACAGAAAGCATGAATGCAAATACCCTAGTCATTTAAATTCATGTACATTTGCAGTAACACACCATGGGGTTCTGTTATTATTACACAAGTTTATATGCAAAGACTTATTAGAATCATTTTGTAAAAATTATAAAATGTGTCTTCATTTGGGTACATATGGCACGTAAACGACTTGCATGCTGATTTGCATATCATAACAATGTAAATTGTATGGTCTTGCATTCTCATACATAAAAACAAACATGTATGTATAATTATATTACTAGTAATATTCCTTCATTTAAAATATTGTACACTCCCATCGACATGTCATGGGATGCTGTTATTATTACATAAATTTATGAAGTGGAGAATTAGATATTATTCCCCGATATTTTTCTTCGTTCAGCCAAGGAATATATGAGTAACCTTAAAGGGGCATTTGTCACTATGAGTCACAAGACGAGTATAGTGATAGTGACAACCCTTAGGTCACGAGTATTTTCTGGATGAATGAAGAAAATATTGGCGGAGAATAACATAATTATAACAGTGACAGTAATATCAAAGAAAAGTCAGGGAAAGTAATGGCAATTTTGAACGTTTTGTCTAGTGACATAGACACGCACTGTCACGATAGACAATGACCAGAGCATGTATATTATTATATACCATATTTTTTGTTTAACTTGGCTTATGCATAGTATAATCATGAACATATATTTTTCGGTCTTGCATTCTCATATGCAAAGCAATACAATTAATTATACCCTAGAGTTTTCATTTATTTTACCCGTACACTTGCTTGCAGGGTCCAATTATTATTAGTACATAAGTTAATCTAAAATGCTTAAAGTAGTATAATTTTATACAAATATAACTAGGTCTTCATATTTGTGTGCATATGGCACATAGAAAACTTGCATACTAATGTGCATATAGTCGATAGAATCTTAGAATACTAATGTACTGCATTTTCCAGTATTGCATTATCGTATGCAAATGAGCACTACAGTGTAAATACCTACACTGGTTTGAATTGATGCTGTAAAAACTAGTGAAAAACTCTAAGCGATGGTAAATCTACATGAGCACTAGGTTACAGATATCAATCAATTGATTTTATACTCTCTCAACATAGTACATGTACATTGTAACATAAGACTTAGTATTATGTCCTCAGGGAAAATTCACTCAAGATTGTGAGTAATGTCTCACTCTAAAGAACAAACTACATAGGAAATTTGATCCATCGTGATTTCATGATAATAAGTGCCAAAGATTCAGACAGATATCAATTTTTGGCACATCTAAACTCTACTTATTACAGCAGTGGTTTTTTTCTTAACGAGAGACAAGTCATAAAATATATACATAAATATGTACTATTGTTCCAAAGGCATTATAATGATGTTCCACATCAAACTTATACTAAAATACAAGGTGTGGAAATCTATGAAAATCTTAACTCCCACCTTCTTCTGTTACTGGTGTTTGATGTTTGACATCAAAATTACATACAAGGTATGGCCGCCCCACCAAATTTATTGTACAAGGTGTGCAAGTTTATGACAAATTATTATCAGACCCCTCCCTCCACAGTTTCCCTCGTTATCAATGTCCTCAATTACATTACGGTGCAAGGTAATGTAAATATATACAAATTTTACTACATCCCTCCCCTCTGTTACTGGTGTTTTTGATGCATTTGAAAATTATGGTACATGGGATGGAAGTCTGTTACCAGAGATTCCCCCTCCTCTATCTGTTAATTATTGTACAAGGTATATAATATATGCAAATTTTATCAGATTTCTCCCATCTGTTACCACGGTTGCCAAACCTCAGCAAAAATACTACACAATATGTACAGAACATTATGCAGTCACCTCATGCTGTGTGATTAGTGAGTCTTTCAGTCAAAACTAACTAAACAGATGTGGACACTCTGCTATTAGGGAATTGTTTGTTTCAGCACAGATGTTCTCTCTCTTTGAATTGACATTACACTTACAGTAAACACTCTTCAAAAGCTTCAAATGCTATGAATTTGATCAAAATACTATTTAGGAACATTATCTTCTTAAAAATTTACAGGAAATAAAATTCATAAATTATTGAAACATCAATCGAATTGATCAATATATTTTTAATGGTAATTTGCTAATTTAGTGATAGAATATCAATTAATGAATTATAAATTGACTTCCTAATTATCATATCTAGGTATATAATATAATCAGTTAGAGTCACCATGAATAATTAATTAAGTAACTTCATTGTAGTATAATTGCATAAAAGAGTTACACCAGGGATGTAAATAAGAGCCAGTAGCCGGCAGAATTAACCAGCTATGCTACAATTTCATGCCGGCTACTTTTTCAGGAATCTGTGTTTCGAAATTCTCAATTCAACTGCTATACGGTATATCTATAGTTGGGCATATTCATTGGTCTTTCTCATAGCTTTTACCACCTACTTCTCCAATTTTATCTGCTACTTTTAAAATTAGTAACATCTCTGTACAAACATGTAGCTTTAGATTTTTGCATATGATATATTCTTAGATCTGTACTTTCCACGCATGAATACAATTTGACTAATTTGCAGTTTAAACTTTCGTGGATACACAATGTTCATGACAGGAATTTGAATTTCATTGTATTGTCAGAAGTGGTAGATTGAGAGTCCCCTGTACACATGCTACAAATAGTTGATCATTCCATAAGCAATATGATCCCAATGAAATGATTACCAGGAACTGATCTTGTTACCGTTTTATCTTTTTCTACGTGATAGAGAGCTGTTGAGTTATATAGTTAGACGGTGTGTTGCTATTGTTATTGTTGTTGTTGTTGTTGTTGTTGTTGTTGTTGTTGTTCTAGTATTTTTGTGTTGTTACAAGTTGTATATTTTTTACGACCCATAACAGTGAACACCAAAGTAAAGCATTCTCTGCAAGTATCACAATTGTTTATATCATCTATATCAAGTGTAAAAGTATACTGTATCATTCCCTAATTGACCACATCAGAAAGGCTATATGCTAGGCTTGTAAATATACCAATTGTATAGTATACTTTTACACTTGATGTGAATGCTATAAATGGGTATAGCACATAGAGAAAGTGCTTTACTTCAGTGCTACTTGTTACATATATTCTGACTTTTTAAACTTTTGAAAACTTAAATATTTCTACTCTACACCAAGTACAGCAAAGTCATAAACACAATCTAGTTAAAATACAAGTAAATTTTTTAAATTTTCTTTATTATTTCATTTGCATATTTTTACGTTTTTTTAATTTCTAAGTCTGAGTTTAGAGTCTTACTAAAGTTACTGTATTACTGCATCAGATCTTGACCAGGTAAAATGTAACGCATACATGCAAATATACGCACAATTAACAAATATAGTATTATTAGTATGCCCTTGTAATGTTACTAAATTACTGATCAAAACAAAAGCAATCTATATTTATACTATTATAGACATAATTTGATCATATACTGGTATGGGCGTGGATCATTTCATCTTACCAAATAATTCCACTCTGTAAAAATAGACTGTCCATATGTTGATTACAGTCGTTTATTTCATAACAAACATGTCCTGATTTTAATTATAGTTCAAATTTGTTGTTGTTATAAAATCAATTTCCAATTTGCATAATTACACTATGCCTAATATATCAAGATTAATTTTTATATTTGATAATTCAAAATTGATAATATGCAGGAGGATATTAAAGTGAAACTCCACTCTAGGAAATACAGGCATTTTCATAAACTATGGGTTCTGGAGAGTCATTTCATGATTTTACATCACATACAATTACTTGCAATTTCAAAAAAAACATCAAGTTGCCTGTGTGCCTTTATAGGGCACACTTGTATCTTTGCTGTGGGACATTGCATCATGGGAATCAGCAGATATAATGCATTCAAGTTGCACAATGAATATTCATGAGAGCTGTTTTACACTGAAGGGTATAGCTACTCAGGACTCATGAATATTCAGTGTGCAATCTACAAAATATAATCTTTTTTAAATTCTGATTTCTGATTACGATTAAAATTTAGGTCTGAAAAATGGGTGTCTGGCAAATCTAAAGAAAAGGCTAGTCCAGAATAAAAGTAACAAGTATGTAACCACTAATACGACAATGCTAATGTGGGAACCTGGGATTGAATTCACATCCTCTGGAATACATACCACTGTCTGTTTTATTCCTTTTCCTTGTGAAATGTCCAACAGGTTTATTATATTTCAAAACCATGCTTATTTTCTCATTCAAATGTTGTTGAAAAGTGTAATTAAAATCTCAGTTAGTTAGTTTAAAAATATCGAATTCAAGAATTAACAAGCCTTTAATCGAACACATAATCCCCTACTTGTGTGTTTTATGGCAAAGTTATAGTGAAATTTGAAAGGTGTCTCTAGATACAAACCTTCACAATTTATTGACCAATTTGCTATTTGACCTTGAATGTGGAGGTCAAGGTCAACGGATAACATACTAAAATCCTGTTTGTGAATGCTGAATTCATTACCGTCTTTTCAGCTAAAAGAACTTTACAGTCAGTCTATGTTATCATATGAATTATCACCTATTTTGAATGATAATAAAGTTAATATAAAATTAGTTTTTGTGTCAATATTTAATCACATGCCTTGAAAGCCACCATGTGTGACAAAGGCACAAAAGATAACAAACATGTCAAACGAGAAACAAGAAATACATGACCTACATTAGTGGTAACTGAAGCATTTTTTAATTAGAAAATCGACAGAAGAAAATCATTCAACAACTTTTAATAATATTGCACCTTTTCAAAAGGGGTCATTTTTATCCATACCTAGATTGACATGTTGACAAAATTTGGGCCAAATGCCCAAGCCCTCCTAATTTTGAGTCTTGACCCCAAATTGTAGTACCCTGGTAGTTGAGCCTTTGGTTTTCTGAGATAGACCACAAGCTAAAACTATTGTTGCAATATGTTGATACAACAGTGATAAGCTTTTGAATGGATGTCGGTTTTATAATTATAGTCGCAATAGGGAGGCATCTCTGAAAACTAGTTTATTCAGAGTTCCTGATCTTGCAGTGCTGTTTTGGAACTTCTCGTGTTTACACTATCTTGCTCACAGGGTGATTAGAATTGCACAAGTATCACTCACTTGTGTAATCTACCACACTGAAGAACAATAGATTTAGCTTGTATCTATCTTAGTAAACCGAAGGCTGGATTACCAGAGTCAGTCTTTTATGTTTACACTGTTGCCTAATGTGTACAGCTACAAATACAAATTTACATGCAAGTTGTTCATTAGTTTTCAGAATCTAGAATATACAACATAAAGAGTAAGTCTACTATGTGCAATAAAATGTCCACCACCACCCCCCCCCCCCCTGCCCCCCATTCAGTTACTGCTTATAAAGGTTTTTAATTTGTTGTCATATTTTGTATCTACAATATCAAAAGAGACATTTATTGATTTATTGCTGTATTTCTTTTTATAAAGTGTTTTTTTTTGGCAGCCTGTGGAATTCTAATCAGGCTAATAATGATACTTATTTATTCTCTGACATATAGATTATATAAGATATAGTGTACTAATGATAAATGATTGCGTGATACGGTCATACCAGGGAAAGCGGATTAGAGGTAGATGACTAACACCTAACGCCTGTGAACATTTATCACATTTAGATGAAATACAATATCTGGGCTTTCAAAGCTGTTCCAAGGCACTCAGTTAAAATACAAACTGGTATGTATGGTCATGACTGAGATTAACTCTGTCATGATGCAAATTAAAGATATTCCACAATGGTACGTATATACACACATACATGTATAGATTGCGATTCACTTCATCCCAATTTCAACTCGTCCCATTTCAACTCGCCCCATTTTCAACTCGGCCCATTTTTAACTCGTCCCATTTTCAACTCGCCCCAACACTAGCAAACGTTTATCTAAACGATACATGGACTCGAAGTACGGGGACCGAATAATTTATATGATTTTACCTACGTGGCCAGTTGAAGCGTAGCTACTGTAACATTTCATAGCAGAAAGTGGTGTGGGTTTTGTAGATCTTGTAGATGTGTTTTCTAGATCTAGAACTTATACTAGCACAACAACTTTCCTCAGTCATGGAATATCACTTTTCACATTAGGACTTAATGTTTACAATGCAAATAAGAAATAATAATGATAATAACCAGGGAGAATATCAGTGACTGACACGATTACGACTTCCGCGCGTACGGGTTTTGGAGACGTGTCTCCTCTCCCTAGCAACTAAGTATTGCAGTATGTGTTTACAGCTCAAGTGGTACTTCATTAGTGGAATACGAGATACCACATTGTATTGCATGTATTATATTGTATTTTTTTTTTTAAAATCATACACATTGATTCGAGTGCCTGTGCCACAGACCCTCCAAACTGAGTACTACTAGCTTCGATTTCATATATGCTCAGGTAAATTATATGGTAAAGAGTTGGGGCGAGTTGAAAATGGGGCGAGTTGAGTGGGACGAGTTGAAATGGGACGAGTTGAAATTGGGACGAATTGATCCGTCACCCATGTATATAGACACACATACACAAGGGTACACATACATACATACATACATACATACATACATACATACATACATACATATGATACATACATACATACATACATACATACATACATACATACATACACACACATACATACATATACATACATATACATGCACACACACACACACACACACACACACACACATACAAAGTGAGACCACTATTTCACACGCAATAGTAATATTTTGTATAATTAGCATTCTACAAGGTCCTTTGCAATGGATGATAACACTTTTTGCAGACATCAGTAAGTATAGTCACACTCCCAGTGAAATTCTTAATAACATACGTACGACTAGTACTAGGTAATTTCTGTCATAACGAGATTTCATATGGCACTTTAACGAGCTATAGAGTCACCTCATTCGAACAGAGATCAACATCAGAATGGATAATTACCATTAATTGCATAGTAATATCAGTCAGGAAATAGGCCATTAGTCTTAGTTTTTAATATAATTTGACTGAAATAAATGTTAATTATAATCTATTCATCACCTTGAAAAACCCACTAAATTATAATAAATTTTATATAATTATCAGGATAAATCTAACCAATATTTATTCAATATTATGAATTTTAACGTTTGATATTTTCATCACCTTACCAATATAAATTAGAAATGTCCAGAGAAATTGAATATTTATTCAATATTATGAATTCTAACGTTTGATCTTTTCATCACCTGATACCAATGATTATAAATTTAAAATATCTGGATAAATAAAATATTTATTCAATTCTAATGTTTGATCTTTTCATCACCTTACGATTGATTATAAATTTAAAATGTCTGGATAAATAAAATATTTATTCAATACTATGAATTCTAACACTTGATCTATTCTGTTTCTATATTGTGTACAAATGTAATGTTTCACCATCTTGAAAACCAATTTTAAAATTAAGTCTTTATTCCTTATTATGTATAATAAATACAATGTATTTTGTGATATTTTCACTACCTTGAAATCCAAATAATAGTTATCAAAATATTTTTGCATGTTAATTATTGTGATTTGCATAAGAATGCAAGTATTTTCATGTCATATGCAAATTTGCTATATAATTATACATATTACTAATTTTGCAGTTCTGTCAAGCCAGACACCAGCTTGCGTAAAAAACACCTTCAACACTGATTTAATGTACCACTAAATTTTTATGATGACTATTCATGCTAAATATTTCATTTTCAACTGTCTATTTTTTTTGTATTTTTAATATCTTTTTTTTTTTTTACATCGATGATAAAAATTTCTCTTTTCAGAAGATCAAACTCATATATTGCTCAATGTAAAGCCCTCCATGGGGTCTTGTTTCGTGAGCAAGCAATGAAAATTGGACCACATAATCACTAGTTTGTAATATTCATATAGATCCTACCATGACGCTATCATAAGTACAGGAATCACATGGGATAATGGTGAATTTTCCTAGAGTAAATGTATAGTGTAGTATTTTATGTGACATGAAATAACATGTATATCAGCCGACAATATGTTATGAAGACAATCACCAATTAATTTAAATTTTCAACGCAATGAAACCATAAATTATTCTAAGTTCTTGTCTTGGTAATTTTAAAATGCTGTCATCATAAATTCCATTTTTTTAATTGAATCCTAGCATCATTTATTACTGCAATCTAATAATTATGTAAAAGGAAAACTTTAACTCAACTATTGTGTGCACACTATGCATGCTAGAAAAAAATTATATTTCGACCCCTGGGCTTGTAACGTAAGTTTGGGATTTTACCATGGGGCTTATCATAAGTTTGTGATTTTACCATTGGGACTTGTTTCATAAGTTAGGGATTTTACCATTGGGCTTATCATAAGTTTGTGATTTTACCACAGTAGCTTGTTTTATAAGTTTGGGATTTTACCATGGCGGCTTGTTTTATAAGTTTGTGATTTTACTATTGGGACTTGTTTTATAAGTTTGGGATTTTACCATGGCGGCTTGTTTTATAAGTTTGTGATTTTACTATTGGGACTTGTTTCATAAGTTTGGGATTTTACCATAGGGCTTATCAATATCATATGTTTGGGATTTTACCATGGCGGCTTGTTTTATAAGTTTGTGATTTTACCATGGGACTTGTTTCATAAGTTTGGGATTTTACCATTGGGACTTGTTTCATAAGTTTGTGATTTTACCATGGGACTTGTTTCATAAGTTTGGGATTTTACCATGGGACTTGTTTCATAAGTTTGGGATTTCACCATTGGGACTTGTTTCATAAGTTTGGGATTTTACCATGGGACTTGTTTCATAAGTTTGGGATTTCACCATTGGGACTTGTTTCATAAGTTTGGGATTTCACCATTGGGACTTGTTTCATAAGTTTGGGATTTTACCATGGGACTTGTTTCATAAGTTTGGGATTTTACCATGGGACTTGTTTCATAAGTTTGGGATTTTACCATTGGGACTTGTTTCATAAGTTGAGATTTTACCATGGGGCTTGTTTTATAAGTTTGGGATTTTACCATGGGACTTGTTTCATAAGTTTGGGATTTCACCATTGGGACTTGTTTCATAAGTTTGGGATTTTACCATGGGGCTTGTTTTATAAGTTTGGGATTTTACCATGGGACTTGTTTTATAAGTTTGGGATTTCACCATGGGGCTTGTTTTATAAGTTTGGGATTTTACCATGGCGGCTTGTTTTATAAGTTTGGGATTTTACCATTGGGACTTGTTTCATAAGTTTGGGATTTCACCATGGGGCTTGTTTCATAAGTTTGGGATTTCACCATGGCGGCTTGTTTTATAAGTTTGGGATTTTACCATGGGGCTTGTTTCATAAGTTTGGGATTTTACCATGGGGCTTGTTTTATAAGTTTGGGATTTTACCATGGGGCTTGTTTTATAAGTTTGGGATTTTACCATGGGGCTTGTTTTATAAGTTTGGGATTTTACCATGGGGCTTGTTTTATAAGTTTGGGATTTTACCATGGGGCTTGTTTTATAAGTTTGGGATTTTACCATGGGGCTTGTTTTATAAGTTTGGGATTTCACCATGGGGCTTGTTTCATAAGTTTGGGATTTCACCATGGCGGCTTGTTTTATAAGTTTGGGATTTTACCATGGGGCTTGTTTCATAAGTTTGGGATTTTACCATGGGGCTTGTTTTATAAGTTTGGGATTTTACCATGGGGCTTGTTTTATAAGTTTGGGATTTTACCATGGGGCTTGTTTTATAAGTTTGGGATTTCACCATGGGGCTTGTTTTATAAGTTTGGGATTTTACCATGGGGCTTGTTTTATAAGTTTGGGATTTTACCATGGGGCTTGTTTTATAAGTTTGGGATTTTACCATGGGGCTTGTTTTATAAGTTTGGGATTTTACCATGGGGCTTGTTTTATAAGTTTGGGATTTTACCATGGGGCTTGTTTTATAAGTTTGGGATTTTACCATGGGGCTTGTTTTATAAGTTTGGGATTTTACCATGGGACTTGTTTTATAAGTTTGGGATTTCACCATTGGGACTTGTTTCATAAGTTTGTGATTTTATCACATAATACACTGGTAGGATAGACTTGATGAAATTAGCAATGATTATATAAGTTTAGTGAATTCATAATTGTTTTATTTGCATTTCAAGGCCTCTAATCAATACATGTAATGATGCTAGCATTTATATAATTGAAAGTTAATCACTCCTGACTATCAGTTATTGAGATATGCAAGACCAAAAACCTAAACATTCAATGTACACTCAAGCACTGAAATTTTTACAACTCATAATTGCTTGGCATATAAATATGTGCAAATTCCTATTGATTTCATTGGATGTTAACAAGTGGTAAAATGTACAAGCATTGGGATGCACAAAACACTTCAAAAACTATAGGATGTGTCTGATATATAATATTATCTTAGACTAAGGTTACTAGATTCTTCCATAATAGAGAAATATCTTAATATTAAAATCACAACTTTATCATCACAATGAACACAATTCTTATTGTAGTTGCTATTTGTATGGTGGTTGTGTTGTTTATGATTCAACATACTTCAGTTTCCATAACATAACTTCAAAATTATAACTTTAATATTATCATGACAATAAATGAATACAAGTCTATATTGGCAACAGATGTACTTTTGTTTTTTTAAACCAATCAGATTGAATCTTGAGTGCTTCACATCATCAGACACTAATACATACAGTGCATATACAAATTATATGTACACTATTAGTCACAGATGTTGCAACTTGCCACACTTTTGTTCATATTTTTTTTGTGTGGGAGTTGTCTGTTCAATACAGTTTCATTTTTGTCATGTCTCTACATACATACTAATATAACGGCGTGTGTGATTTACCTTTACAAGTTGGTTGCATACATTTCAGTAGTAATTTATACTTTCACTGTGTGTAAAACATTTCAAACATATATCAGATTTCTTTGTCTGACAGAAATGGGATGAATACTAGTTTTATATGACAATGTACACATATTAATAAAACATATACAATGCTGTGAAATAACAAAGGCAATGCTATCAACAGGTAAAGCAAATGTATGGAACAGTTTAATGCAACGATTCGGGTGAATTCCTACTGCCAAAAAATACCCCAGGTAGTTTAAATGGATACATTTCGTCAAAGTGACAGTATCTTAAATAATTATTCAATTTATCTATTACTATTTTCATTTCAATATAAAATACTTCCTGGATAATTCACAACATACATTCCAGGAATGATTTTCACTCACTTAAGAATACTTTTAGCACGTAATGAATTGCCTTTACAGTAAGAGCTCAAGATCTGGGTGTGGAAAGGTATTGAACAAAAAAAGGCAAATGATACCTCTGTTCACATTTCCTATGGAGCACAGGTACATGTAGATGAATGATCTATGGTCACTCTACGCACGATAATTGCTAGAGGGTCTAACAGCTGGACTACATAATGTATGTACTTAGCTTACAATTCTTGGAAATCAATGACATATGATATCATTAAACAGTTTAATATAGCCTAGTATATTTTACGACTGAACTTTAATCAATAAAATACACATGTAAAAAGCTGTTAAGATAAAACGATAAAACGTTTGGTCCAATTAAGTTAAAAATAGCGAATATTTCAGCATTTAACCCTTCCAAGAGCTGAATAAGTAATGACACCACACTCTAAGAAATCTAAGATTTTGAATGGACTAAAGAAGAAAAAGAACTATATAGCAGTTAGTGCGTGATATAGTTAGAATCAATGTATACAAGTTATGGGCTATAGTGACCTTTAACCTTAAGATGAGGTGATATAGGTTTGATTGTTTGAGTTTAAACCATTTATTCCTATTAAATACTGAAATATCTACATTACATTTGAGCTGATATTTACTGTTAATATGATTTATTAAGGTAATTTATGATATCCAGCGAATTTCCCAATATCATGCAGCTTTTCTGTTTAATAGAACCACACAGAAACCAATAAGAAACTGGATATGCTACACTTTAAGATAGCAAGATTGAATGAGTACAGTTTCTTGCTACATTTTGTGTATATGAAGTGCAATGACCTACACATACAGACATCATATGAACATCACAAAGGACATTGTATGCCCCTTAAGCTTCAGCGGGTGTTTGATACTAAGAAAAACATTGGCACCTGATGTCTGCATGGATTTGCAATACATGTAATTTTTTTTTTCATTTAAACTTAATGTAGCAAAACATTCGATATTGCTATTGAAGTGTGGCATATGCAGTTTCTTATTGGTTTCTGCATGTTTGTATCAAACAGAAAAGCTGCTCGGTATTGTGAAATTCACTGTGTTATGTTACAAGCCATCACCAGTTTCTTATGTGGTCATCGACTAGACACTAATTACCTGTAAAACCAGAGAATTGCTTCGTGCCATCATCTTCCATTTCCTCTGAAAGCATTAAGGCATAACACATTTACATCACAAAGACATGGCTAAATTTAAATCCCCTTGTTTTTTGATTTGTAATAATATAAAAACACTCAAATCAAGAATATATTTAAGTGACAAAATAAAACACTCAAGTTATAATGTGTGATTTAGAATCAATTTAAGAATAATATTTAAACGTGATTAAAGTGACTATATGGATGAGGATTGGGTATTTATTTTGGATTTTAAATTTATAAAACAATTTTATCGTGGCTTCCTACTTGAAAAATCAATACAACATAGACCAAATCTGTGTTTGTCACTCAACAATACATTCAAAAAGCTAAAAAAAAAATGTGCACTAAAGTTTGTTACTGTACGTACAATAACAAAGATTTTACACATTTTATTAATCTTTTGCAATTATTGAGTTACAAACAAGGACTTGGTCTGTGTTGTTTCGAAACCATGATAAAAAATGTTTTATATAAATTGTAAAAATCCAAAATAAATACCCAATCCTCATCCATACAGTCACTTCAAGAAAATAACAATTCTTTGTAAGATAATAAAAAATATTAGTGTCAGTAATAGAAAATCAAAGCTCTGATGAAATCTACTATTATGTGTAATAATAATGATGACGATCTATTATTTAGTTTTTGCAGAAAAATATTTTCAGGTGACTATAATAGTTACATCATAGACATTGGAGAGAAACTTGAACAGAAAGAACATTCCATTTATATTAATTATTTGATTTATTCAGAGATTTCAAAAATTTAATTAGTATTCAAAGATGATTCTAGAGGTTACTCTATACTATCTTAACTGAAATAATTAAAAAGAATATCGCATGAATTAAGAGAATACCATTTTGTATTTATCAAGCAGATGAGATTCTCAACAAGAGTGCAGCTGGTTTGTAAGTCAAACACTTTTGATGGAAGAAAAGTCTAGTCTTAATCTACAAGTACAGGAAATGTACAAAAGTATTTACAGTTTCACTCCATTATGGCACAGACAATAACAAGACGACTACTCCCCTATAGTGAATAATGTCCATATATTGTAACTTGTAATTGTATGTGTGCATGTATATTTGTATAGTAAAATGACACAAGCTGACTTTGTTAAGCTTTTACTTAGAGTAATGTGTACTTATATATTAACCTCAATCTATTCAAGTAGATTATATGCATACCTTTGGTGACATTAAAAATCATATCCTGGCATTGTCAGCACAGCTGCTTGAATGACCAGGTTGGAGTAGTGCCAATACTAACTGATAGTTAATTACACTTTAGTAAGTAGCTTATTACAGGTAAATTTTAACTTGCAGAGAAAGGTACCTCCCAAAGGCATATAAACTCAGCTTGTGTCACATCAAACATACATGAATGAATTAGAACAGATGGTATCTATTGAATTAAGCTTTCCGTATCATACACAGGGACATATGTACAGGCCTGACAGACGTGTTTTTAAGTGTATTGGCATGACAGACATGTTTCATGTGGACTGGCCTGACAGGCACATGTTCAAGGCCTGACAGACATGTTTACAAGGCATGACAGCACACAATCTAATTTCATAATACATCGTAGACCGCACTATAGAGTCTATGGTTTCTTCAATGGAATGCAAAGTGATCTCCACTGAAATATTTTTAATTTTCACAACATAGGATATGTTTCCTTAAGTATGTTCATCAGGATGTTGTAAAACATAACAACAGGTTTAAATAACTTATGAGTAATGTTACCACCTAGCATTAAAGCCAACAAATGGACATTTCAACAAAACCTGTCAACCTGAACAAGCGAAATGTTACTCATACCTAATTAGAATATTGATACAAGAACTAATTATTACTATGGTGTTTGTATAAAGGTAAAAAAAAAACTATCTACAACATTGGAAAAACATGGAGCTCTACTCTATTATGTCTTATACATGTAATCAGATAGCTTAGCAACTTTATTGTGACATGTTGGATAAAAGCACCAAATTTGGCATAAGTGTTCCTAAGGACCTACTTATCGATTTTAGCTTAAGAACCCTCTTGAATATTTGCATAAATTTGCATAGATCAGTAAAATTAAAAAAGGTTGCCATCAACCATGAAAAATCATATGTTTCAGCAAAATATTAGGTACTAATTTTGGCATGGACCATGCTATAGATTTTTTATCGCTTTTATCCTTGAAGCTTTTTTAGAATATTTGCATATATTTATTTATATCAATAAAATTCACAATGGCCATTATTGAAAACTCCTATAATTCAGGAAAATAATTTACATAAAGGTGCCAAATTTAGCATGATGGTTCCTCAGAATCTACTAATTGATTTTAGCCTAGAAGCCCTCCTGAATATTTGAATAAATTTGCATATACCAGTAAAATTAAAAATGGTGATAAGCCACCTGACTATATAGGCACATTTGGAATTCTGTGGTGTACATTTAAAGATACATTTTAAAAGCACTGAATATCCCACTAAGTTCATACATTGATTCTGATTTGCTGACTGTAAAACAAGAATTTGAAATGTTTTTATCCAAGAAAAAACTTGATAGTTGGAAAACATTACAAATGTATGTCGCTTTAATATATTGGTTATATCTATGTGTTTGTTTTATTTAACGTTTTACTACAATAAATAGCATGAAAGATCCAGGTTTTCCTGTAGCTTATATAACACACTCACTCATTCATTGGGGTAGCAAGTGTGGTCATATAAGTGAACCAATGACTGAAGCTGTCTGACTATGAAATAAAGTACATCAATGAAACCTGTACAGTTGCTACCGAAGCAATACAGTATGAATCATGAGTTGAGCACAGGTATGTAACATTATACTGGAAATCAATTAAAAGGGAAAAAAACAGGGAAATTACATTTATGCAATTAACTCTACCATGATAATCAATACATGTACTTTAATGATTAGTACAACCCAACATACATGTACATGTGTGTACATACAATTCTAGAAGGCAAATTTGCAGTATTTGAATGTTGAAAAACGTATGTTCAAATCACTAACATTATGGTGAAATGTATGATTGATATGTGAGGTCAAATTTTCCCAAAATCATTCATCAAAGTGTCAGAGATTATATGTTGACTGAAGTACAAAAGGGCACAGCTCAAGTCAGAAAATGCAAATTACCAAAAATAAGACTAGGACAAGAAACTGATAATATATCCAATTAAATTGATTTTTGAGTCCACACCCAAAAATCAGAACCCAACAATCACGATTTTAACTCACTTCCATACTACTTTAATAGAGAAAAAATAGACCTCTAATTGACATGTACAATGTCTAATTATTGGTATTTTGAACAATTTTCAGTAAACATATTTTTGGTTGTCTAAACGAAACAATAATACTCCAGTTACAGGTAGTGCAGTTTTAAAACAGTGACAAACATACAGACATGTATAGACACACATCAAATTTTCACAATTCAGGCATCAAAAGATATTAATCATATCGACTGTATACAAACAGATACAAATGACGAACAGTACTTGCTTTACCAACACAGCCTTTTAAAATAAAAATAGAACCATAAAATCATTATGGAGTCGGTACTACCTACATGTACAGATTTTAAGGAAATCACAACTCACTGAAGCATGACTGACCTAGAGACTTATACTACATGTACATTGCAGAGAGAAAAGATTTCAAAATCCCAAGTGTGATTGTTATGGGTATTTAATACAGCCATACACTGTGTACACATCTTACAAGGTAAGGACTCAGGAGTATCATCACCACACAGGAAGCAACCTTCAGATCTCACCGTATTAAGATGAACGTGATCTATGAGATTGGTGATATCAATGCTGGTGAGGGCAGATTTCAAACTGTGTACTGTGTTTGCTTTCTGAATGGAAATGGGTACAAGATTCCATTGTAGACTAGTGTATATTAGAAGTATTCCTAGCCAGTACATATCTCATCAAGGATTAGGTCTTACCTGAGGTGCGTAGAAGAAATCTCTTGGAGCACTCCTACAAAAACACAGAAATTTAAACACAATATCAAATATTTATTCCAATGACTATAACATCATCTTGGTCATCATTGATGTTGCCTTGTTGTAGTTGCCCTCATCATCATCATTGTCATCATTGATGTCGCCATCGGTGTCATCATCATCATAGCAACAACAACAACAACAACAATAATAACTGTTCATTTTCACATACCACATTCCTACACTGAAAAAACTCTACAATTACATTTATAATTTACAATCCCTTGCATGGACTTATAACAGCACAATGGCCCTTTACACTACCTCAATTCATTGGGGAGCATATAATCCTCGTTGCAGCCACTGTAAAGGTATAAGCCCATGTTTTGTTCAAAATTTAGCTTCACATGACATAATCAGATCTCAATTTTAACTTCTACACTGGCTAGTAAGATTTGACCTTGTGAACTGTTTCAGATACAATTTTACATTGATTTCCATTGCTCTAACAAACTACTACCTTATAAATTTGGTAGTCTAGATACAATGTTTAGTAGTCTATGTATCTTGGACTACTGCTAATTTGGTAGTCTAGACACAATGTTCTATGTACCCTGGACTACTGCTAATTTGGTAGTCTACATACAATGTTTAGTAGTCTATGTGTCCTGGACTACTGCTAATTTAGTAGTCTAGATACAATGTTTAGTAGTCTATGTGTCCTGGACTACTGCTAATTTTGTAGTCTAGATACAAAGTTTAATTTTATGTGTGCCCTGGACTACTGCTAATTTGGTAGTCTAGATACAATGTTTAGTAGTCTGTGTGCCCTGGACTACTGCTAATTTGGTAGTCTAGATACAATGTTTAGTAGTCTATGTGCCCTGGACTACTACTAATTTGGTAGTCTAGATACAATGTTTAGTAGTCTATGTATCTTGGACAACTACTAATTTGATAGCCTACATACAATGTTTAGTAGTCATTGTGTCCTGGACTACTGCTAATTTGGTAGTCTACATACAATGTTTAGTAGTCATTGTGTCCTGGACTACTGCTAATTTGGTAGTCTACATACAATGTGTAGTAGTCATTGAGTTCTGGACTACTACTACTTTTGAGTCCATGTTTAGAACTACTGACTTCCAATTTAACACATAGGTTCAGTAGTCAGATGTAGCCAAATGAACTGTTTTAGCTACAATTTTCAAAGGATTTCTAGTCTAATAGATTACTACCTTATAGATTTAGTCATGTACATACAATGTTTAGATAGCCTATGTGTCCTGGACTACTACTAGTAGTACTACTACTACTAATTTTGAGCACCTGATAATCTAAGTTGTAACTTCAACTTATATTTGAAAGTTACTCACCTGTAGGATTTGTTGTAGATGCTGTAACACAGAGTGAACTTCTTCCTTGAGTAGCCATTGAAATTCTTCTTTCTACAGGTAATATATGGTAGATACACCCAAGTGTTAAACCTAGAGTATAGATTTATAACCCCCAGTATGTATATCTGTAGTTAACAGAGATGAAAATGTATACAGATAATAGATACTCCACATGCAATCTACGGTTTGTTTCTGAACCTACGTCCCTCTGTTACAATATAGGGGAACACCACTCCAGGAAATATACAGTGAAGGTTCTGAACTTTGGGTTCTGGAGAGTCATTTCATGATTTTTGACATCACCCACATCACATGTGAATTCAGGAAAACAATAAATTGACCTTGCGCCTCATATGGGGATTGTTGCTGTGGGGCACTCTGCCTCATGAGAGTCGGCAGAAATATATACACAATTAATGCAGCAAATTTTCAAATCTAAGTCAACATCTATTAAACTTAAGTGAAAAGTAAATAAATTGCTAAGACTGATGGAAGATAATTTTAACGAATTCCCCCTTTTAGGTTTTGTACATCATGTACACATAAAAGTGTTGATGACTTCAGGCAGGCCTAGAAAAAAATTAATATTATATAATAAACACTGTGATACTCATAGTGATCATTAGAATTATACAGAGAGAAAAAAAAAGTATATCGCAACCAAGCACAGGAGGGGTAGAAGGGGTGGGAACATGAAAGCCAGGAGGGAGGAGGGTCCTTGCTAGGCTATACTCCCTGGAGCCTGGGGGGGGGGGGCACTTGTAAACATGTAAATTAAGACTGTAGTAAATTATGTCACATGGAATTGATAAAAAAACATATTTCTTAAATCCTCTCTAGAAAACAATTCGTATTTTTTCAATTCTATTAATCTAGTCGTGCAAATATATTCAACGTCATACACTGTGTGGTATAGCACGTGACCATAAATCAATTCACTGATGTAAATTTGAAAGTGTTTACATGCCGTTTACATGTTTACATTGCTCAGTATACAGAGAAATAAATGAGCTGTCACTTCATGTTATGTTGATACAGAAACTTTAGTTTCCTGTGACATAGTGGTGTGGACTATTTATAAGAACAGACACTGGTGCACATAGACTGGGTGAGTGACAGAGTTCGTTTCAGGAGAACGGTTCGTTTATCTGCACGAGTGGACCTTGATGTTGATAAAATACTGTCTGAGGTCACGGTAGGCGTGCTCGTAAATCGCGATAACAGAGTTGTCTCTCGATGGATAGATGGATTGGACTGTACTATCACAGTCGAGGACATCGTGACATGAGGTTAATAATAATGTAAAACTCTACACTTTCTTAGAATTGTGAACAACAACTGAACAATCATTACATGTGCATGAAGAAAACGAAAGTGGGAGTTTACAGTGAGGTTGCAGGTCTCAATTATCGGCACACTTACCAGTATCGCAACCTCCTCTTCTTCGTCGTCCGCCATGTCTAGAGTTTAGTGTATCATACCATTACATAGGCATTATGGGTATCAGTGAATTACAGAGGGCGCTATACAGGTTGGACTGAGGTCAAGGATTGGGCATGGATATGTCATCAGTAACAAGGCGACCCGGGATGGTGTCAAGGCCGAGGCCCAGGTCTAGCCTGTCGGGACAGGAGGTTGTCGTCGATTGGTTTCCCGACATAACATTCCGATAAATCATTCTTTGACATGTTGAGTACTTGTGATGAATACGAATTACAGTACTTCTCACACTACGATACCATGGGAAGAGGTCGTATGATTTTGACAGACTACTGCATTAATACTCGTAAATTAATTAGCGCTAATTAGCTATCTAGATGGAGGGATGAATGGATGGATGGGTGGGTGGATGGATGGATGGATGGATGGATGGTTGGTTGGTTGGTTAGTTGGTTGGTTGGTTGGATGGATGGAGGTGTGGATGCAGGGATGGATGGATGGAAGTCTGGGTAGGTTGGTGGATGGATAGATGGAGATAGATAAGTAGGTAGGTCAATTTTGTTTGGTCTGAAATGGGGTCCTGGAAGAACCACATAATAAATTCTCGACTGGTTCGAAATTTCTGGGAATTTCCCTTGGGATCCTCCTGTTATTTCGCTGGTTGACATTTTCATATCGGTAATTATATATTTAATTTTGGTCTACAATGGGGTCTTATAAAATTTGAATGGTCTAAAATAGTATATTGGTTTTTGGTCAAAATGGGTCTAAAATGGGGTCTTGGGTTGACAGCATTGGCCGCAAACCCCTATCAGATCTGGTCAGTGGTGTAAACCCCCCCCCCCCCCGGGCTGTAGGTGTCTGTACCGATAACTATATGAAGAGTGGCAGATCTGAGCTATACCTATATAGCTATTTTGTATGCATAGTACCATCAAGTTAGATGCTATATATAATATATATGTATATATGTGTACGTATATATATATATATATATATATATATATATATATATATATATATATATATATATATATATATATATATACATGTATATACATATATAACTGTCTGTGTTATCCTTGCATTTTACACGAATAAATACATCCCATAATTGGAAAATATGGTGACGATAAGAATATGGGTTTCTGGTCTTCCGGGTCCATCTATTACATGTAAGTACATGTGAAGAAATATGACTCGTGGCACTAGTGAACCGCTTAAAAAACATCGTCCATAACTTTTGTATACTAATTGTGATCCATGTATGTAGGAATTTATAATGTATATATGATTATCCTTTGTTTGTAGTGAGTGAAGCTACTGTTACACAATACATGTTGAGACTTGCAGTGATCATGTATACCATTCCCACTAATAACGGAAGGGAACGTTTACTATTGTTTGTATTATTTCCTGTTATTTTATGTTGCAAATACACTGACAATGTCCTTTGTTTCTTGTATCACATACACACATATATATATATGTATAAATTACACATGGAGCAACAGATAAAAGGAGTATTGTACCTAATACAATTGCATAGTGGCAACAAGAACAAAGCTATTCTCGTCGCGTATGTTTTCATTAACTTCATCCTGTACTATTTGTAACTGGCGTGTCTTTTTTTTGATCAGACACAACCACAATATTTTTACTGAAAATTGCTAAAACACAAATAATTAGCCATTGTAAATGTTGATCAGTGGTTGATCTTATTTTTACCCAAAAGCAGTTCAGAGACAGGTTAAAATCATGATTGACGTTGAGGGCGCTGGGGCGCTGATACGCACCCAAAACCTAAAATCAATTTGATTTTATATATTGTGTATAATGAAATTTTGAATGCATACCTCACATAAAACCCCGCCCACTCCCGGAACAAAAAAAACGACAATAAACGAAGGAAATTGAAGTAAATAAAGAAATCGGTCAGTCAGTCAGTCAGTCAGTCAGTCAGTCAGTCAGTAATCTATTCCAATAGTCAGTCACGGGTGGTCCGTCAGTTACGATCACTCAGCTAGTCAGTCTGTCTAGTTAGTCAGTCATACATACATACACACACACACACATACATACATACATACATATATACATACATACATACATACATACATACATACATACATACATACATACATACATACATACATACATACATACACACACATACATACATACATACATACATACATACATACATACACACATACACACATACATACATACATACATACATACATACATACATACATACATACACACACACATACATACACACACACATACTTACACACACACATACATACATACATACATACATACATACATACATACATACATACATACATACATACAGTCAGTCAGTCAGTCAGTCAGTCAGTCAGTCAGTCAGTCAGTCAGTCAGTCAGTCAGTCAGTCAGTCAGTCCGTCCGTCAATCAATCAATCAGGTGATCCTGCCAATCCGTTCGCCAATCAACCAATGATGGTAGTCACCCCCCCCCCCCCTCAGCCAACCCACTTTCACTGACAAACTTCTATGCAATACTACGATTTGTTTTTCCCTATGAAGTGTGTCTACTTGCCACTGAGCAAACATAAACCTGTACATGTCTCTACTAGGTACTACTTGTGTAATGTTAAAACAAACAGTGTTGTCGTACACGTTGTATAACTACAAAAGATTCGCTAGGTCGTTCTCATATCAGTGCAACGACCTAGCTAGATCAGGTGTCCATATACCATGGATACATTATCAGTCTGAATGGCCGAACACATAAACCACAGTCTCTTTAACGGCAGTATCGCGGAAGAAATAACAGCTCTGGTTTGCGACAATGGGTCGAACCATACTATATATCAGGCCAAAAACTCACAGACACAGTAAATGCATGTATACACAACGTGTGTCTTACTTTTACCTCGAGTAATGTTTTTTTTAAAGTGTGCAACGAACGTCTTTTTAGAGAGCAATGGCCTTTGTTTTTGGCAGCGGACATTCAGTTGAGTCATCATTCAATTAATTGATTTATATAATTGATATTATTTCTATTGTTCTGTTGCTATTCATTCTGAAGTTTAATTAACATATATTATTTTTTAACTGTAAAATAATATATTATCGAATTAATTCATCGTGTAATTAAGTGTGCCAGTCGACGACTGACCAACTAAACATCCAATCTATTACTTGATTAAATTAAATAAAAACTAACTAACTAACTAACTACCTAACTAACTAACTAACTAACTAACTAACTAACTGACTGACTGACTGACTAACTAACTAACTAACTAGTAACCCTTTGGTTAATTAGTGAAACCATAGTTACATCATCAATGTTCACCTGTAGAACAATACTTCTCTGCATAATAAAATGTATACAAAACAAAGAGAAACTTAATTGTGTTACACACAATCCCGCTAAGTATTGTGACGCTAATCTTTATTCTGGTCTACCGGTTTTTTTCCCACGTCACAGTGTTCGGGACTAAACAGATATATTACTCGTATTTACCGATATGAGAATAACAGATGCATCTGAAACATCACTACCCCCCCCCCCCCCACCCCCCACGAAAACTGGTACCAGTGTACTAATACTGGTATACAGTTAAATTCACCCTCATTTATTTGTGGTTATATTGTAACATATATACATACTACATGGTTTACCAGTCATCTCTAGATTCAGTTCAATACAGAGTTTGGAAGTTAAATCAATGCCAATACGAAAACAACTACAAACACATCCAAATGTATTGTTAACCCAAAGGGTCAACACACCGACTCCGATCTTAGACATTGCCCATTGTGTTGTAGACACATCTATTCAAAAAAGGCCGGGAGGCTATTGTCTGGTCGAAGCCATTTTTGAGGGCGTTTCCTTTCAGCTACATAACTAAGGGACATGCCTTTAAATGACAAGGGGGTGGGTAGCAGCTTCTACAGGCGGACACCTACACGGGGCTTTCCGAGGCTGACTTGAGAAGGGTGAAGTTATCAGAACAGTGCAGTCGATCACGTCGGCTCCAAAACCCGTAGTTTTATTCGTTGCAAGTACACGTATGTTGTTCTATGTCGTCCAACCACAGTCTAATCTTTACACGTGGTAAAGAATGTGATCGGACTTGCTCCAAGAATTGTACTAGACGTTCATCGCCAACGTATATAAGCCTGATGACGTAGGACAATCCGTTGATTCGTTAGTGGTCTGAGGTTGAATTTAAGGGGGAAATTGATAGCTAGCCATTGAAGAGTGTGCGAATGTTGTGTTGAATTACACCCCGACTGTCGTTTTTTTCCCCGGAAATTTAAAGTCAGCTCGGGTTCTAATGATGCCATATTATGATTTGCACAATGACCTTGTTGCTTTACATATCAAATTTTTTTTTCTTTATATGTCTATGAATCGAAATGTTGTACGGAGAAAGATAATGTGTTGAATAAAAATACAATGATCTGTAAGGGCATGTTTTATTGTGCATTTGAACAGAGAATCGGTACAGTTTCAACATCTTTTACCCACCTGTGTTTTAGAATGAACCATACCTGAAACAACACGATTGAAAAGAGACAGTGATCACACCGTACGTACCTTCAGTGGGTGAGCAAATAGTATACAAAGATGGCGGTCACTGCTGTGCGGTGGTTCGGGCTGTGCCTGATTGTTTTCATATACATTCCCGTTAGTAATAGCTTTCCCTCATCTGGGGCTCCAGTCTCTACGTGTGTTTCCCTCGTTCCAGAAGGAGGCGTTCCGGGACAAACATCTACAAGTCCTTACACAATTTCAACGTCCGTGAACAGTTACACGAGCGGTGCATTCATTACAGGTACGTGATAGTCAGGAAAGCGCTTGTGTCAATTACACTCTCACTTTCCGTTGATGTTATACTATACAGGTAAACGTAAGCGTGTGATAGTATGGTCTGTAGTCGTACCAATCCGATCTGATTGAGTGATGTTGGGAAATCGTGATGTGGGGGAAGGGGAAGGGGGAGGGGGGGGGGGTTAAACTCACCATATCACCTGGAAGTGAAAGTGAGAAGAATTATGATTTTGAAATCAATACGATTCGGCGACTATATATTCATTAAACGACCCAAAAAATGCGGCTTTTATAAATAATCATATTTCGTTCTATTAAGTCGTTATATAGAATCCCTTTGTAATTCAAGACAATGTGGATAGTTACCGCATCAACCACCAAGGCAACCGAACAGAAAATGGCATTCCATATTTATATATATATATATATGTACGTACATCGACCACCTGTGACCCGTTCACAGAGATAATATCACTGTTCCAATATAACCCGCCACACAATACTACATTAGGACGTTCAAACATGGACATTTATGTACACCAGTTTCCCGCTTAAAACGAAAGCTTTACACCCGAAATCTACATTCTGGCCTGAGAGGTACACCACGTCCTGGCTAGATTACATTCACCCAGGGATGCAACTTATGGAAGTGTTATGGCTTAGCCCGGGTTAACTCAGACTTGAGGAAACGATTTGCCCAACACAGTTATAACTCTTTACATTATGTCTAACACGCGGAATATTTCGACGGGTATGATTTCCAGAATCGGATATGAAATTTTCGTAAGGTAAGGAGAAAATAAAGCGTGACGTGAAATGGCCTAATCGTGCAAAGTACCTATTACGTAAGTAATTATATGTGAGACCATGGAAGTATCACCCTTCCATGTTGAGACAGTACGTGGCTTTCACTTGGTTGGAGGTATGGTTTATTCTGCGGTATTTGACATCAATATATATTCTTTCAATTCTAAAATTTTTCAGTAAAATTGACTATTTCGAAGTTGCGATTGTCAATATCAGTACAATATTGCATACTCTAATAAGGTGTGGTTGGAGTCAGTTATATATCAGTCTCCATTTCGAGGTGAGTCAACTGTACCACGTGACGTCACTTTTACCTACTATGTATGTATCAACAAGTTCTTTTGTACCCTGCCCTATTGTAGGATCGCTGTGAGAATTGTGCAAACAAAAAACGACTGGGCCCAAATTCTATTGAATGCTGTCGTGTCAATTGTACCATGGGAGAACATGTTATAATCTTTCTTTGTTAAAATTGAGGATCGTAATACGTGTCAATGATAGGTATACTCTACTTTAGAAGTTAGAGATATTTTTATATCTCCGAAATAGAAAGTGACGAGGTTTTTTTTTAATTGTACTTCGCAAGGTCAAAAGTCATATAACTCAGTTATTTAGGTGAACATCATGTATGTATGCAGTTCGGATTTACTGAGTCAGATGATGGACTAAGTACATAGCAATCGTGTCAAAAAAAACCTCGCGACCGTAAACTTCCCATTCAAAATTCTAACGGGTCAAACTGCAGGTCCACAAACACGTTGACATTCTCATACTGTTGATTGAATCAACCACTTTATTCCAGAATCCGACATTTTAGTTTGGAATTCGAACTATCCATCGATGAGCAAGCCACTGTTTACATCAACGTTGCCAGAAAGACTGCTTAAAAATCCCAGGGTATTTATTTTCGCTACGTACACACGGTGGTTATTTTTGGATTGTTACAAATAGCAGTTGCTATTTACCATGCCCCTATACATGACACTGACACAACAGTATGCACTTTATTACAGTAAAAAATAAACAGCGTCGGGGAAACAAAAATGAACTATATGAAATATGAACAAAAAAATAAAAAAACAAGGTCAGATGAAAAAACGTGCGTATCATTTCCCTCTTTGACCTATCAATATATATTACGACGAGTCTGCCGGGGTCATCTGAAAATATGGGCATTGTTCGATGAACCACAGCTTGTAATGTAGTTGAATTTCACCCTGACAGATTGGTTCAATTATATATTTCCTGAAATAGCCCTTTCAGATTGAATGAAGCGACAGCTGATAACTGATGAAACAAATTATTTGCTAACCTGCTTCAATATCGAGTCATTTTCATTCAAATAAAACGCTATAAATGTATTCTACAATCCACCCATATTCTTGTATGTAAATTCACCCTGCGGGAGTAAACATGAATATTCAAATCAGAATGTTTGCATCCATACGGTTGACAGCCAAACAATAAAATTATACACGTACAATGAACCGGTATTAAAAGTGCGTGGTTGTTAGCTTGTCACGGGAATAGAAATTATTATCAAATATAAATTATACATACGAGGTAAATTTGCAAATAGATGGCAGTTTTGATTGGGTGATAAATGTCGTGTCTTTGACATCGAACACAGGGACTATCGTGTCCTCCACAGGAATTTATCCTCTTTTTGTTGAAAATACAACTATGTTTATAGCATCGCAGGTAATATTTAACGCTAAAAGTAACCCATTTGATCCCTAGCAAATGTCACATCTTGTAATTGTACCAGAACATTAATGAGGAGAACATACTCCGATCTCGGGGACTCCGAGAAACCGCTATGCTATGTAAACATACTCCAATACATTGGGTGTTGTGACTTGACAGTCTTGTATTCGGCTCTGATTGTTAAAACCCAACCACCCAGACATATGGTCCATAAAATAAGTTACACTGTGGTGAACATGCCACCGTACAGTTTATGCTAGTACACTCCCGAGCTGATGAGTTTATAATCTCTTTGACTCGGGTGAAGACACCTACTAGCTACAGAATACCATAATTAAACTATAACTATACGGGTCTAGTATAATGTAATGTTGATGCATGCCTTCGATGGCACTGTAATCGTATTATCACACTTGATAATATAATAGCGGTTTCTCCGATATTTTTGTACGTTTTTATACCATCGAATCATTTATGTATGATTCCTAAATACTTTGATTGAGTTCTGCCAAGATAGGAAGTGGTGGTATGTTTTCATCAACAGCTTAAGAAATAAACCCGGAAAGATATATCAACTCAAATTGTGCTCCTTGCTCGAACATGGAAGAATCACTTCACTGGTCCAAGCTGTCGAGACAGTTATTTCAAATTATGTAACCATAATCGAGTGTGGTCTATAGTTTCTATACAGTATCGTTACCATTTACACCTCCACTCACATATAGTGTAGTTTACACCTCCACTCACATATAGTCTAGTTTACACCTCCACTCACAGTCCCTATACATTTACCTATACAGTATCGTTACCATTTACACCTCCACTAGTCTAGTTCCTATCATTACCATTTACACCTCCACTAGTCTAGTTCCTATACAGTATCATTACCATTTACACACCCACTCACATAGTCTAGTTCCTATACAGTATCATTACCATTTACACACCCACTCACATAGTCTAGTTCCTATACAGTATCGTTACCATTTATACCTCCACTAGCCTAGTTCCTATACAGTATCATTATCATTTACACCCCCACTCACATAGTCTAGTTTCTATACAGTATCGTTACCATTTACACCTCCACTCACAGTATAGTCAAAGTCGTTACTCTAGAAGTCCTGAGATGCATGAGATGCAATTTAAAATTCATCCATAGCCACCCACAAAGTCAGTAACATCATGTCTTTGTTAATCGATCACACAAAATTCTAACCAATTCTTCCCTTGTAAAGTTAGTGTTTATTAGAGCTGTTATGTAATGTCTAAATATGGTATATTTGTCAGCTAAGGATGCTACTTATACACTGTTTACGTCACTGGGTTCACTGATTGGATGAACAAGTTTTTGTGCTGATTGAGGGACTTTGACCAGACGTGATTTAGTTAGAAAGCACGTTGGCATCCAGACTAAATAAAGTGAAGTGAACACCACTTTTACAATCCTCCAACACCTCGACGCGGTTGTAGTATAAACAGTTCTCATTTTATGAACATAACGGTCGCTGATATGTAACATCAGTTTATACAGTTGAAAGGTCATAGTTTCAGACTTCCAATCCCTGGTTATCTAATTCTGACCCCCATCGCCTTTCATTTGATGACCTTGGCTGTAACTCTTGTGTCCACACGACCCCTTAAGGTCAACTCCGACCTATTCATTAACAGTAATAACCATGACACCTGTTGAATCATAGACAGTGTCTATCGTGGAATAAACATTGTTCTGATCTGAGTGTTGTTTTAGCAGTGATGGACGACTACATCATGTCCTTCCTACCGCAATGATTACACAAACCTTTGAAGGTGTCGAGAAATCATTCTCTCATCACAACACAGGTATCAAACCACAGGGGCTTGGGATTGGTCATGTTTGTTTACAAATATTTCTTTTTTGTTTATTGTTTACTTTTACATTTTTTATCATTTTATTTTTTGTTTTTTTTACTTTTTTAAAATATCTTTTCCCTGCTATATAGTAAAGTAATGGAAAGGTATTTTCATGGTGAGTGGGGATGAGGAAGGGTCAACAATAAACAATATATATATATATATATATATATATATATATATATATATATATATATATATATATATATATATATATATATGTATTTTTAAAAAAGTAAAAAAAAAAGTAAAAAAGTAAACATTAAACAAGACAAATAATTCCAAGCCCCTGTTTTTAAACTGAAACCATTATCGCTGTTTTTTAAAATTGTTAATTGCCTATGATAGGACACTTGTTTTATCAGTAGTGGACAATTAGAACTGACTCTGAAGGTGTCCAGAGGTCTAGGTCTCCTCCTTATCACACGATCACATCTTCACCTAGCCAGCAGAATACAACTTACACAAATACACACATACTGAACACATGTTACACAATAGTTAAATCTGTATTTTTAAACGAATAGCTTGAATTTTTTAAAAAGATATCCTGCTGTGTTTTGTAGTCAAGTATATACGTAAGAAGATTTACAGGTATATCTATTTGGTATTGTGACGGGAATAAGAATTTGTGGCACTCTAAAATCCACCACTGACAAAATGATGTCCCGAACACAACTCAACCTTGTCCTCCCGACTATAGATAGAAGACAAAACACAGTGATATTACCATCCTAGCCACCCAGGCCACCACCATGCTTGTCGACATCTTTCTGTTGTGATTCAAAAGTGTTCTACCATCCTTGAGCTTAAGTAATCTTTTGAATGACAAATATTATCATATTATACTTTCACATAGAGAGAAATGGCTGATCCCAATAGGTCCATGTGTGCACGTGATAAATATACACACGTCAGAATATGTTCCAATGTTGAAAACATCCATATTATATGCTGCAAACGTTATGAAAATTACCGTGTTATTAATATGTAAATTACTATGTAAATTAACCACCATCCTTGTAATCTACCCTGGGGAGAACACGTACGACACAATTTCTATTCAACAACTGTGATGGTAGTAGACAGTGATCTTCCATGACGAGTCGATAGACTCCCCCTATTCACTTTTTCAAAAAGACAAATGGGTTTCATTTGGTTAATCTTAATCCCATGTTTGTTTGTGTTTTTGTGAAGCTATGTTTTGGACCATCAACCGACTTAGTCAACCTTTTAAGGCAACAAAGAAGGAGCGAGAAAACAAAGACAGTAGTTTAAACGCCAAAAATCTATACAATTCATTCTCAGGGAGTAGTGTACTTTCTCTACTACCAATATGAATAATATAGCTTTCTTTGCATGTTATTCAAACAAATCATATGCATCTGGTAACGAAAATAAACAATTTTATAATCAAATAGTGTGCTTGTGTGTGTGTGTGTGTGTGTGTGTGTGTGTGTGTGTGTGTGTGTGTGTGTGAGAGAGAGAGAGAGAGAAACAAGAGAGAGAGAGAGAGAGAGAGAGAGAGAGAGAGAGAAATCATACCATCCACCCATCCATCCATCCACCCATCCATCCATCCATCCATCCATCCATACATACATACATACATACATACATACATACATACATACATACATACATACATACATACATACATACATACATACAGACAGACAGACAGACAGACAGACACACACACACACACATAACATACATACATACATACATACATACATACATACATACATACATACATACATACATACATGCATGCATGCATGCATGCATGCATGCATGCATGCATGCATGCATGCATGCATACATACATACATACATACATACATACATACATACATACATACATACATACATACATACATACATATTATATTGTAGCTCCCATTTCAATGCAGAAAGTAGACAAAATTTGTGTCATATTGCAAATCGATTTATGATAAAGCAATCCCAAATACATTTTTTGTGAATCTATATTATTTTACATTGCAGTGACAATAAATGGACCGAGTTTCATTGCCCTGCTTCTTCAAGCAAGATTGATTGGTCAAACTACGCCAGTTGGAGAGTGGGTTAGCGGAGCACTACCAGATGACACTAAAACCTTACAATGCTCCAATACCGGGGATTCAGTAACCAACAGCAACTACACCCCCAAACCATCGGGCACAGGTTTTTTCTGGTTTGCTTCATCTACCGCTACTGGAAACATATACTTTGTGTAAGTATACACCCATTTACTGGTTCTGCACGAAATGAATCAACAATTGCAATTTATAGTTGCTATATTTTTTTTAAAAGTTTTACCAAAGTATATGACGACCATGTCCGTGCCAATCGATGAAAACGCTGTTACGATTGTTCTAACTTAAAGTTGCACTGGCTGTAACTTTAGTCTTCCTTTTTTTTCCCAATCAGAAAACCAACAATCTATTTATTGAACATTGTTTTAAAATATCCGTATTTGGCGCTTTACATGATGATGTTCAAAGTGATGATAGGTGAGGCTTTGGTAGTTAATTTGGTGTTTTTAAATTTATAATACATTTTTATCATTGCTTTCTACTTGAAAAATCAGTGTGAAACAACATTGACAAAGTCTGTTACTTTTAACTCAATACATTGCAACAAAATAAACTAAAATGTGTAAACAAAATTATTGTATGTACAATAAGTAAACAAATATTTTACACATTTGCAATGTACTGAGTTGCAAACAAGGACTTGGAATATGTTGTTGCACATTCATTTGTCGAGTAGAAAACCATGATAACATTATTTTATAAATTAAAAATCCAAGATTAAATACTCATCCATATGGTCACTTTAGCAGTTAACGTACTAGACAACATCGTAAATTGACTGCACCGTCTCAGTAGTGAGAGAGTTTTGTTTATTAGAAGGGATTCTCCCCAAAACACCAGTTGAATGAAGAACATATTATCTGAACAAGCAAACGAGAGGTTGAATTTATCCATAGGCAGTACAATCGAATACTGAAAAGCCTTGATTAACGTTATCGCCATTAGTGACTTTCCCTTTGTCTATTCATTCCTCCACTGCATATTTTATTTAAAAGAAGCTCATTAAATAAATTAATTGAGGGTAAGTGTAACGGGTACAATTAACCAATTCATCCTATATTACCTTGGCAACAAGGTTTACCACTCCATATATTACGTCAGTCAGGGCGACAACATTAATTGTCGTAAATTGTTGTTCGCTTTACTTACCGTATTGCTTGCGATAATATTGTCGTAAGTACTGCCCTCTTTACGGCATCGCCACCCGATATGATAGTTGCCGCGGAAAAAATATGCTTCCAAAATGGGCTACGAGACGTCAATACTTTGTGGCTACATGTTTTGAAAAAAAACCCACAAATAGTTAGTAGGTTCAACTTTTAAAATGTAGGAAGTAAGGAAATTACAGAATTCAAACACTATTTGTATCGGATTTTATTGGAATATCATCAGTAGTACATATTTTCACTGTCTGTCTGTCTGTCTGTCTGTCTGTCTGTCTGTCTGTCTGTCTGTCTGTCTGTCTGTCTGTCTGCCTGCTTGTCTGTCCAACAATTGGAGAACGTTCTTTGTACGAGAAGACGACATTACTGGTAGAATATCAAAATAGATTCCTGGTCCATCCAGCCAACCCGACGTTATATATACTACCACGGAAATCAAGCTATCGGCAAAGTAACTTAAAGATAGACACACACAAAAATTAGTGTTGTTGATTGTGGTAGATTACACTAGTGGGTGATTGCAGTGCCCCGTAATCAAGGTATTGTACAACTGGTAACAGCCAACTAAAGCGTTTCTGTGCTTGTCAGAATCGTTTGTAGCATCCATAACAAGTGCAATGTCACAAGATGTCTTGGTCTCATTTAGAGTTATAGATAATTGTTATTGTGAAACTCAAATTTGTATTTATTATCTACATGTACGGTCCATGGACATCGATTAGTCATGACATAGAGGCCGATGTTAACTATTTCCATGGCCCTCACCAGAAATGTTCTATCCGTTGCTTTCATAGTTTGTGTATATATTTTTCTCTTCTGGTGGAATAAATTTCAATTCAATTCAATTCAATAATGACATTTGTGGCACTCTCATTACACTGTAACCAGTTTGCCCTACATTAGCTGACAACATTGTTTATAATTACAATTTAAATTCACTACGGTTAGAAAGACAACATGTCAATCTTATAATTAAACCAGTGTTATTTCACAATTGATATGGATGTTATAAATGATTATGGCAAGCAAGGATAAGCGCTTTAGTTCAACTTGAACTGTTGGTTGTTACGAGTTGTAAACACTGGCTGAAATTGAATGAGTTGCAACTTCGCGAAATTTTGCTATCAGAGACGCCACCCTGTTGTGAGTGTGATGACATCAATATCCATTGATATATTCAACAACATGTTACAATAATATTTTCACTCTGTGTCTGTCTTAGTTTGTCGATAGCTTGATTTCCATATACATGCAGTAGTAGTAGATCAAACCTTCTTATGTAATGTTTGTAGTGCACCCCTTCTTACTTGTTTGTGTTCAGACATACAATTGGTAATTTGATTTGCAATTGCATGTGAAAAAAAAACCTTTTAAATCGGTGTGTTTATCGTTATATAACTTGGTCATATTAGTAATTTGTTATTCACGGCATGTATTTCTATTGATTTTTTCTAGTGCAACCATCGTGCAAAGTGAAAATGTATTTTGGCAGAGCGTACTCTCGACTGCTGTCTCCTATGTACCAACAGGTGAGTAGAAAAGTAATTTGTTCTAGAATTTTGTTGTTGTTTTTGTTGTTCGCAAATTGTATGGTCACCCACTATCCTGAGTCGCACACAGGCAACGATTATAAAGTACTAACTATACATAAAGCCTTGGTTTCAGAAATCAAAAAGCAGTAACTTGTACAGTCACCTTAAACCCCCCCCCCCCAGGGTAACTCCTGGAATATTACTTCATAGCCAAGCTAGGCCCGTATTGCTGGCGATCGTAGTTTCCGTGTGCCCCCCCCCCCCCACCAACACACACAATGGAAGTGTACTATAACAATCTAATAACTCTCTGACAACTACTATACTCCCTTCTACACACCAACAGATCTACCAAAATTCCCACACTGTCAAAATTGTGATGCGTTAAATCCCGGAAACATGTAATTGACGTGAATTATTTGGTGCCAAGTATGCGACAAGATCTTCTAAGGGTCTATATTTTTAAAAAAACAGACCACAATAATTATCAGAACTAATTTATAACAATGCAACTTTTAAACAGGTCCACAAGGCTCCCTTAAGCTTTGCTACATACATCGAGATAACCCCATCGTTAACATAGGGACGTGTAGTATTTCTTAGAGCCTGTTTCCTGGTCTACAGGCTACATATTGTAATGTTATTACCTGTCAGTAAATAAATGTTCCCTACTTTTAAGTATAGAGTGTATATTGATACATTTGTAGTAGCAGGATTCGTGTGATATTTTCTTTATGAAACGAACAAAATAATACGTGTCCCTGTGCTCGTAGACCCCTCCCACACCAACATGATTCACATCGCTGTTGTCTATTCGAAAGTGGAGACATTAATATTAGCGGTAAATTGCATAGTAACTCTTCAACTCACTAACCTAATATATATCTATATTGCATACTAGAAGTGCACGTTTTGCTAGTCAAAATAGAACACACGGTAAAACATAATGAAACCAACCGCTTTAAAGTCCCTTGTATGAACGCTATAATGAGTTACATAATTGCAACAACGAAAAAAGCCCATTTTCACTATAATTTTGTATTAGATTATTTTACTGTTGTTATTTTACTCAGACTTTTGAAATATGACTCATTCAAACGTCGACCTAGTTGTGTGTTCTGCCCAAAAGGATTATTTTCCGATATTCAATATTCAATTATCTCAGCCTTTGAGTCAATACACTTAAGTGAACGACATGTTCTGTAAATGCATTTTGTCAATCATCGAAATCGATTCATAAATGAATTAACATGTTTTGCAGTCATTTTTTGCTGACGCCTGTCAACTTACCATAGCTACTAACCAAACATGGCAACTCTTATTACTCCAAGCAACTTGTCCTCAGTGTATGTTATCCTTCGAGTCTATTCAGTACATGCTTTCATTTGCTTAAAAAGGAGCAAGTTTATACCACATTTATATGTATAGATTTTTTCTCCAAATTTAAATCCTCTTTCTGTCAAGGAAAAATATATCTGGAAAGTCGTCTGACAAGTTTGAATAACATAAAAGAGATATACGTACATTACAATTAAGCTTACATGTACCCTACTTAGAATAGAATTATGTTTTTTGGTACATTCATTTTTTTTCTCAAGCTATTACTCGTTCTGCAAAAAAAATTATTCCTTGTTTCAATTGTGGCCTTTCCAGAACGTTGCCAGGTAGACGATATTGAGTGATTAAAATGTGTAAATATATGTAAATTATGGACAATTATGTTAAATATGGCAAATTTGACATTTTTTAAAACTAATATTTATATATGCAGAAAATCAAACAAAAAGTCCAGCTTTGTTGAATAATAAATCCTGAACAATTTATTAGAAAATATGTAATTGTAACAGTTACCAAGGGACAAGTTTCTGTTCGCCAATTGCGCAAAATGTAAGCGATATAAAATCGTGAAATTAATCCCTGATCTCAGAAGTTTACAAAAAATGTCATTATTTCCTGTAGTGGCGGCAGTCCCCTTTAAACTGTTTTAGAGAGTGACTGCTTATTACCAACTTTTGACGAAGATATAAAACATATCAAAACAAAAACAAATATGGTTAAAAATGTTACATTTTGTTGCGTTATGATAGGTTATTTCCATATTTTAATAATACTATTTCCTATACTAATACCAAGTGCGCAACACTGTGCACTGGTTTGAATGCAGTGAATACAGGTGTGCACGTGAAAATGAGAAGATAGGGCTGTACTGATAGGTCACCACGTCACCACACCCCGAATGACGAAGGGGGGCGTGGTAACAGGAGGAAATGCAACTCGGTACTAATGCGCTTCGTTTTATTTCCTTTACTTATCCGGGTTGAGTACTCTTGGCGACAATCCAAAGCTAAGCAAAGCAAAACAAAGCAAAGCAAAGCAAAACAAAGCAAAACAAAACAAAACAAAACAAAACAAAACAAAACAAAACAAAACAAAACAAAACAAAACAAAACAACAGTAATATTTTGACTTGTAAAAAATCAGCTCAAATCATTAGAAGACTTGCTTTGTAACTTAAGTAGAGCTTTAGAGAAGGTCGATTTGTCATACTTAGCATACAAAGTCAGTTGTAAGAAAATGTATAGTGGTATTTGTGAATTCAGGCGATCAATAGGTTTTGTGTTGAATCGTGACGTTTGCTTGAGCTGTAGAATGCGAACAGAAAGACCTTTTTTACAGTCCAGTAAATCACTACTTCGACATCACCACCATGACACAAAATGAGGTGATTGATTATAGCGAAAGTTACCGTGTTAACATTTAACCCCCCGGGTCATTATTTTAAGCTTTCCTCTGTCTGTGGTCTGTGAGGTGTTTGTCAAATAAGCAAATAGAGTACGTTACTGTACTTGAAGACACCATGCTCTCCGTGTCTCGAAATATCGGAACACTCGTTGAAAACCTGCAGGAACTCTCGATTTACTTCTTAAAAGAAGCACGCCCTCGTTTACGCCACTCGTTGAATTAATTGAACACAATGACAAATTCCTTTTCATTTCCTTTATTTTACTTCAACATTTACCTTGACATACAAGGAAGTCATTAGACGTTGAATTCCTAGAAAAAGAGACCTATTAATTTTTAATTCAAGATTATAAGGCAAAGTAATTGTAAACATGCGGAATTTTATTTTATTTTACTTTAATTTTTTAAAAATTACTTCCGAGATAAGATACTCATCGGTCACAATACTTGAGAGAGAGAGAGAGAGAGAGAGAGAGAGAGAGAGAGAGAGAGAGAGAGAGAGAGAGAGAGAGAGAGAGAGAGAGAGAGAGAGAGAGAGAGAGAGAGAGAGAGAGAGAGAGAGAGAGAGAAAGAAAGAGAGAGAGAGAGGAGAGAGAGAGAGGAGAGAGACAGACAGACAGACAGACAGACAGACAGACAGACAGACAGACAGACAGACAGACAGACAGACAGACAGACAGACAGACAGACAGACAGACAGACAGAGGGATGAGGTGTAAAAGAAGTGAATGAAGACAATTAAAAGTTAAGTAGACTAACATATTATGCAGACTGTATTGTCTAAAATACCCGGTTACTCTCTAGAATACGATTTTTTTTAAAGTGCCCACAAATGAGGCAAAGACATGAAGGTGTATACGGAAACTGAAGTACATTGTCACAATTTTTGGCGTCGGGTTTAAACTAGGATCGCTCTGGTTATCGGCAACACACTTTACAAATTTGACCTAATCATCAAATCCTCAAATTCATCGTTACTTATTGAATTGTAGTTAATTCTCTCTGATCAGAAATATCTATAGATTTAGTACTCGTAAACAACATGATTTTATGTAAGGGAATAATTATAGTGAAATCTAGATTTATAACGATGAACAGTAGTTTCTTCTAGAATGCTAATCCACTTGTTACATTTAACGTTATTGTTGTCATGCAAGGTTCATTTAATATGCAGAATATCTTTTACTTCTTTTTGTGTTTGAAACTGTGGTTATAGTTCATTGATCGCATTTAGTAAACAACCCATGACTCATAATGGAGGGTTAACGTTCCTGTCGTAAAATGTAAAATGTCATAAAATTCAACATCAGCGTCTGCGTACCCAAAGTTCAAAAACATCAGAAGAACACGGTACAGCAATAAAACACCTCGAATGAATGGGTCACAGCCCCGGGTCCGACAGCTACTGAGCGGGTTTAAACATTTCAAGAACGTCACCATCCCATCAGACATGAGGCTTATTCTGTGGTGTTACGCATTATTAAGCTTGTTGTCAGAGTCGTCTGGTTTATTTATGAGTTTTCGATCTTCACTTACAATATGTATGACCTTCGCGAGAGTCAACAGACATGCGCAAAAGTGCTTGTGTAAGACAGGTAGCATGGTTCCGCTGTAAGAATGAGGAATGGATCAAAACAAATCGAGATTTAGTCAAAGAAACGCAACATGGATATTCTAAACACGTAATATAGCGTATATTTGCAAGAAAAATTTGTACCGTATGAAGTTTACAAAAAAATAATCAGATTTAGGTGATAGGGGTCACTCAAAAAAAAACAGTCAACGCTAATGGGTGTGTTGGATTTATTGAGAATGTGAAAGTGAGCTTATTCATATGCAAATACACAAGACACAGGTTTGGCCCGACTCACGAAGGTGGTGCACAATTTGACTCACGTCAGCCATTGTGTACAAAACAAGCTCTTGTTATACCTCTGGCCTACCTCATCTCATGGGACAACCAATAGATAATTGACAGCTTCAAAACATTGCAGCAACCAAATGATCTCTTCGCGAATCATGTCTGTACGTTGGACGTTGGCGCTGTTCTTTTTTCCCATTGTCTACGTCCGTTCACAAGGTATGTAACCCGGTTGATAAGGAGTTATCGTCGTGACGCATTTTAGTATTGTCATATACTTACACAATTTGCAAAAGATATTTATGAATACAATAATTACCTTTATATCTGAAAACAACCAGATTGAATATTAATTTTCTGACCAAAATCAAAATATTTTACCTGAGAAATGGAA
>NC_135566.1:17000000-17027500 GCF_964340395.1 Glandiceps talaboti | reverse complement strand
TACAAATTGTAGATAGACACACTCACAATGTAACAATGAGACAGACAAACAAACAAACAAACAAACAAACAAACAAACAAACAAATAAATAAATAAATAAATAAATAAATAAATAAATAAATACAGGTAGACAGACGGGCGGACGGACGGATAGACAGGCATGCATACAGACGGACGGACGGACAGACAGACAGACACACACACACACTCACTCAGACAGACAGACAGACAGACAGACAGACAGACAGACAGACAGACAGACACACACACACACAGACACACAAACAAACAAACAAACAAACAAACAAACAAACAAACAAACACAAACAAACACACAGACACAACTGATCAAAGTACGCAAATGATTCTTGATTCATCACTTTACTGATAAATGGCCGAGGTAATCCACCTATCTGACTTGTCGCCATTTTGTTTCCATACCAACAGTTACCAACGCCTGCACAAACAATCCATGTTTGAATAACGGCATATGTTCAGTAAATACTAACGGTGGATACACTTGTGCCTGCACAGAAGGATATACTGGTATAAACTGTCAAACTACAGGTAAGTCTACGTAATTATGTTGGCGCTATTTATTCAATAATTTAATTTGTAGCTATACATTCTTTTTCATATGTTACAGTGATAGGCACAGTGGAGCGTTTGCGAGGGAAGACGTGGATACGCCGTCTAATGCAAAACACGTTTTCTCTTTGTTTTCAGCACACGATTTAGCAGAAAGTGTCCTAATTCCTAATATTAACATCATTATTGTAACCTATTGTTTGCTAATATGAAAATCATGTTACCCTCGTTACCATCGTTTCTTGTACTGTCTAACTTTCAAAGAAAGAATCCATGCCACGCGTTGCTAGTAATTCACATAGGAAGATTTTAGGCCTGTCTGTAACCATTCACAGGTACAAATGCCCTTCAAAATAGTTGTCAACTATAACTGGATTGTAATACACACACACACACACACACGCGCGCGCGCGCGCGCACGCACATATATATTAATATATGTGTGTGTGTGTGTTTGTTTGTGTGTGTGTGTGTGTGTTTGTTTGTGTGTCTGTCTGTCTGTCTGTCTGTGTTTGTCTGTGTTTATATATGTATTTACTTACCTAATGATGCTTTGTTCACAGGGTGAAAGCTAGTTGGAATTTTAAGAAACCCTATACCCTTTGAGTTTTGTTGAGACCATCCTGATTTCATTTGTACATACTACACGCACACGCACATACGCGTACACGCACACACACATACACACACACACACACACACACACACAGTATATATATATATATATATATATATATATATATATATATATATATATATATATATATATATATATATATATATACATCCAAAATAGTTGACATGCACTCTTCATTTTGAATGAAAATGACACTATACATATACATATACATATACATATACATATACATATACATATACATATGTCGTGCTCTTGAAGTTTTATTTTTAAAAATTAAGATGCTTATTTTAATAGAAACGGTTACCGACCCTTGTACAAGTCAGCCATGTTTGCATCGCGGCCAATGTTCCACGACCGTAACAGGGACGTATTTGTGTACTTGCATAGCGTCTTATACTGGAGCAAACTGCGAGAACCCCAGTGAGTACATACGTGTAGCTGTCATCTTAACGTCAACAGCTATCTGTATCTCCATCTCATTGAATAAATGGAATACAATTTCATCTAGTGCCATTTTTCAGCCAAAAAAATGTTATCTTTAGTGTTACATACACTGTAAATGACAGTTTACTGGTAGTATATATACTTAGTATACCATATTTTGGCTGTATCCGAACAATTTGCATCTGCCTTCCAAGTTGTAATGAAAGACATTTTGAATTATATGTATATAGGGAAGCATAGTAAAGACAATTTATGTACATCAAGTAAATGACCTTTGACTGTCAACAATGACCTTAGACTGGCATTTATAAATTCTAGATAAAAATTAATATTCAAGTTGTGCGAAATATCTTTTGAAATAAGCTTGACAAGTTGGTGATGAATATCATCACGTCATGACAATGAAAAATAATGTAACTCTTCCGACAAAGCAGTTTTTTCAACATGTAAATCTCTATTCGTGAAAATCAGTTTCCGAGCTATGATAATATTATATTTTGACTGAATTCTGTGTGTGTGACATGAGATAATTGCATTAGCATCGGAATCAATTCATCAATTTGAATACAACTTACAAATTTATATGTTCCGCGAGTCTCGTTTAAAAAAATATAAGTTCCAAATTATTCTCCCTCCATAATCTGTTTGTTGAACGTTGTGAATCAGTGGAGCTGTTGAAAACATGAAGTTTAAACTAAAGCGTTATATTTTTTTTCTTTCTTTCCAAAATGACACTTACAGTTGGAGCTTGCGCTTCATATCCGTGCGGGAATGCAGGAACTTGTTTACTCAATAATGCCGGCTCTCATTTCTGTCTTTGCCCCGATGGAGTGAACGGGGAATCGTGTGCGGACGAGAATGGTATGTCGCGTGTTCAGTGTATAGTATGCCAGGGCATACGTACTCCTGGGCGTAATGTAGTCGATTGTTTTCAAATAGGGGATACTCCTAAATAGAGGCACAGCAATTAAACTCCATGAGGGTATCTTTCAACACAGGGCCCGGATATCTTCATATCGACCCACTGTACTATCACCATTATGCTTTCGTCCCTCTCACCAAGCATGTCAATTCTCTTTTAGTCTTGTGATGCTTATGTTAATCATACACATATTCGAGACAGTTCATTCAGGATGTCGCCCATATAAGGAAGAGTCAATAGTTGCATGCAAACGTCCGTATACGTACAACCATGGATGTATTATCCTCTAATACATCCTTGGTACAACCATAGACGTCCAACATCATATAACTTATAAGGCACAGCACGTGACTTTGCGTTGCCCGACGACGTCTCATAATACAAACTCCATGTATGCTGGGTAATTTGTAGTATGCTGGGTAATTTTTTGTCTTACCGCTTCCTAGTTCGTCATGCGCAATAGATGCTGCATCACGCTGCGCTTTTTAATTTCTTCATTCCAGTGCGTGCTAACGAGCAAATGTTCATCATCTCCTATTTATTATGCTTATATGGTTAATTATTTTGCTTTGCTTCTTTACAGAACTATGCATTGTTTTGCAAATAACTCATGTTTTTTACGTTATATTTGCATGTAGAATGTGTTTTGGTTTAGTAGTGAAACATTACTGTGGGCATGGTTGCTGCAATGGTGCTTGCATGTAATTTTTTTAATATTACTTACAGCTGCGTTCAGCCACCGCTTTATAATGTAGTAAACTTGCAGGACGTATTGCGAAACATGTATGATTTTATAATATACTGGCACTGCTATAATTCTAACAATCACACATTCATTTTTCAAGTCATGTTTTTACATTTCTCCCTCCTCAACCATCAACCTGCATATTGAGGAACCATTTACATGTAACGCTGAGCTTGAAATTGACTGCCTAAGAGCCTCCCCGTTATCGTTACCCCTTTGTTGTGATCTGTTTTTCCACCACCTCAACCATCAACGCTGCTTTCTCATAAAATGCACGATACGATGCATGTTAATCATGTAATGTTTTATAACTGTGTGCATCCCTTATGCTACTATATGCTATACCCTTCATTGTGTAGGTGTCGTTGAAGCATGCAACCCAAACCCTTGCTTTAACGGTGGCCTTTGCTTGGCAATCAATGATGATTCTGGTTTGTACATATGCAGTTGTGGCACGGGCTGGACGGGAACAAATTGTCAGACTTCCACCGGTATGTGTTCAGACCTTGAATGCAGCGAATTTTGCTTCCTGGATTAATTTCTGCTAATCATACCCGTATACTTTTAATTTTATATAATTTCCTTTCCGTTTTTGTAATTGTCTTTGCGAACATGCACCCGTTCTTACTGCAACAGCTTTTCAACTTCCCTGTCTGTCATCATACTTTCTGCCTGCCATTCATGCCATTGCTAGCATTAGACTGCGCTCTGTTACCTTTCTTTTATCATAGTTGAAGTGGTGTACCATCTGTCTTAAAACCTAGATACTTTACATAATAGTCTGGATCCACTGATACCGTGCTTTGAAGGGCGCATTTCCGTTCTCTAACCTTGACTTTTTTTCCAGTCTCCGATTCTATTATGGTTCTCCGACCCGTACACATTATTAACACATACAATTTGAAGTGTGCATGTATGGGCATGTTCTTTGTCAAGCTATAAGTTTTACAAATAACACAAAACATCTGGACGACTGCAAAATCATGATTTCCGAGTAAAGTCAAGCGAATTGATTCTTTAACGTATTCAAAGGTACAGGGTATTTTTAGATGATTGACCGGATGATGTTTTGTTGTTGAGTAAGCGTACCATGTACCCATTGATGTGATCATTGTAGGGTGAACGATCGATCAATTTGACCCCGAGGGCTATGGTATAAACTATAATCATCACGTTTCTTTCAGTATGACTTTACTTTAATTTCTAAATCATGATTTTGCATCGTCCATGGTATTTTTTATATCACTCACATGTTTTCACACTTCCTAATAACTGTCCTCATGGTGTATGACGTCACACACCCTTACACCATTACACCATATATGTATCATATTGTATTGTACAATACGTTTCACATTCACCGCATGATTACATTTTCACTGTGGATGTTGTCAAAATTGTATCAATATTACCACCATCACCATCACCACCACTATTGACTTCTTCGTTGTCGTTGTGGTTGTCATCATCATCATCATCATCATCATCATCATCATCATCGTACTCCCTTCATCATCATCACCACCTCCACCACCACCACCACCACTATCACCATCACCATCATCATCATCATCATCATCATCATCATCATCATCGTCACCACCACCACCACCACCACCACCACCATCACCACGCACCACAGTGCATCATATATTAATTTGATGGAACTATACTTAATTGCCCTTATCAATACACTACAATGTTCATCATCTGGAGTGTCATGATGACATATGTCAATGCATAATGAACTTTTAATTGTATCACTGTGTCGAACCAAGTACCAAACATAAATTCTACAGTGATGCGTTATGCATGACGAAGACCAACTACGATACCATATTTGGTCATAGTGACACGTTACCTCTAATTCACACCTATCATATCGCTAGTAAGGTTCTTCAACTCGAGATTTCAAACAATACCAACCAATTTCAGCGACTGTCATTCCAATGTCACCTAAAATAAACACTTTTAACCCTCGAAAGGACCAAAAACAATATTAGGGAACAACATCTAAATATACAGCATTTCACTATTGTGAGTTTATCTGCACGACTACGTCCTCCACATTTGTCTTACTTTTACTAGCGATTGTTCTTGGCGATTGAACAAAAATGAAATAGAGGTTTCGTGTCAGCTGATTTTAAAATTCTTTCACCACATTTAAAATACACTCGTTGTCATGAATATTTTAGAACTTGGGGCGATTGAGATACGAACTTTGATCAAAAGTACACAAAAAACTGAATTGTAAAGTTTTGTACAACAATTTTCTCTAAAACAGACTGGTCGTTCTGTTGTTTCAGATTGATAAACACATGTAACGAGAAACCAGTTATTTGAGATGCACGAAATCTTGGTCAAAAGTGCGTATGTAGCGTTTGAGGATTTGAACAATTTACTCTAAGTTCAGACCACAGTGACTGTAGAGAAAATAGTGGTCTTAGCTCGAAAACAGAACACATTTTAAGGATGTGTCAAGCTGAGTCGGTGGAATATTAGTCTTGGCGACAAATGTTCTGAGATAGAAACTTAACAGTGCCTTACACTTAACCAGCAGTTTGTGTCTCAAACACCAACACGGTATTAAAGCATTTGTGACAAGGGGTGTATATATACAATGTATAATCCTTACAAATCTCAAATTCGACACTATGGTCGGATCTCTGTATTTGCTTTACATGTAGCCTCCCTTGTTAGTATCTTGTTAATGTTATGTAGTAATTTGATCCTTTCTCCACTGTAATTTATGCACAGTGTTACCTTGCGATCCCAACCCCTGCTTAAATAATGGTCAGTGCTTTGCACAAAACAACGGTGCTGACTTCTTCTGTAGTTGTACTACAGGTTGGACTGGAACGACCTGTCAACAACCAGTAGTTAGTGGTATGTGCATCAGCATGTTGCTTGTTCTCTCTTTAATGCTTGTGACTTGTACGTTATATTTTTGTAACCTGCTCTATAATTTTGGACATCTTATGACTATGTTTGCATCATTTAGGTGACATGACACCAATATCGTTTGACTCGTATGCTTCTTTTTTTTTTTAAATCTTTCAACCGTAATGGTATTTGCAAGTTGCCCGGATGTGACCTTTCAGACATATTCTATGCATGTGTACTACGACACCAACTTGGTGATTTTTTTTTCACCCTTTCCGTTTTGTGTGCTACGACATCAAAATGGGGATATCCGTCGCCATCTTTTTGAGTGTGTCCTACGTCACCGTCTTTGACTATTCGTTTTGACTGTGAACAGCGATTCTCAAAGACTGCACATAACTGATGACATTCAGTTATGTGACGAATAGATTATAATGGGTGGGAGGAGTGATTTCTAATGTGTTGAAGATTTTACACGGCGTAGGGGCGGGACTGGGTAGGTAAGGAGGGGGGGGGGTTCTGTGCATCATTGATGTACCTACATTTGTTCAGCCAGCCAGTCAGTCAGTCAGTCAGTCAGTCAGTCAGTGTTACGTATGCTTCAATTTCACAATTCAAAATATGACCACACGAATAACTTGCATTATTATACACAATTTCAATCAAGGTACGTGTTGACCAAGTCTGTTAACTTTGAAATAATTATATCTAGCTGTTATTTGACTCTCGTGAATTTTTTTCGAAACTCAGAATTCAAAATTCGATTAGCATTTGTAAAATATTTGCCTTGAAATAATATCACCTCTCCATTTTGTAAAATTATGAGTTGAACATAAGTTTTAATTTTTGTTATGTGTATGGATCATTAACGCGATTGTAATCTTGTCCTTCTCATTAATTCATTGCATACTAGACCCATGTGCAGGGGCTCCCTGTCTTAATAGCGGAGCATGCATGCCAAATGGAGCGACATACACATGTATCTGTGGTGCTGGATTTAGTGGATCAAATTGTGAAATAGGTAAAATATTTTCTTTGACTTATCAACTTGCGGAAACGTAAGGGACGGTCGCACAATGTCGCACAAGCTCAATAAAAGAACTTCGTTAGTTTAGGACAACCCCCACCCCCACCCCATATACACGTTTATATAATGAAGTAAACAATTATGAAAATAATAGAGATCACACCACTACGATCGATGTAATGTAAAAAAAATTATCGTAAGCACTTTAAAATACTACTGGAAACCCAGCACTGTATATCACATTAGAAGTAAATTGTAATCAACTTATCAACATCTCAGTATTAAACACAGATCCTGTTATCAGTGAAGAAGACATGACACGCTTTTTCATTTTGGTTAAAAGTGTGAAAATTAAGTTCGGCAATCAAATTCATGTCAGCCCCCCCCCCCTTCCCTAAACGAACGAAGTTCATTTAATGAGCATGTGTGGCATTGTGCATTGTGTCTATCTATGTATACCTAGCCTAGTACTAACAATATACTTGCATTGTCAAGAAAATTCGACTTCTTGACTTTTGTGCGAATGGGTTTTGTTCAGCCACATTGAAGTGAAATCAAGTATGGAAAAATAAACTTCTGCTTGTGCTATTCATAAGAACTTTACACACAACAACAAGAAATTAAAGAAGCTGTTGTGTAAAAACACAACAACCCTCAACTTTGAAAATAATTTTGTGCTTTCTCGTGTAAGAGATACACTGACTAATTAGGTGTCTTGGTGGACACCACGCTAATACTATAATCTTCGTGTACCCATTTTGCACAGATGATCCTTGTACGCCGACTCCCTGTCTGAATGGAGCGACCTGTTACATAGCTATGCAAGGTAGTAACTATTTTTGTGATTGCACTACTGGATTTACTGGAACCCAATGCCAAACAGCAATAGGTAGGTTATTCGTCTAATCTATGTGAACGAATTGTTTGAACAAATAGGGTTAACGTTTGTTAATCTTACGGCTGCAATAAGTTGTAGAAAATAAAGGGAAAGTTACGGATTGCTTGCGTCAAATTTCTACAAATATGGCTAAACGACCCCTGAAATGGCGTCACAAATACGCCCAGATTAAATCCCAGGACTGATTTGATCATATCCCTACAGACATTACCACCAACTACATTGTATCGACAAAAGATCAATTGGGCGTCAAACAAACACCTGACGTAAACTGAAATTCTTTCCGTAAGGACGAAAAGGAAGCCTTAGGATTGTTGTTCCTGCGAGTGTAATGTGGTGCACATGAAATTGCAACTGCGTTGAAGTGTGGAGGAATGAAAACAGCGCCCTCTATTAGTTATGCACATGACTCATGAAAAAAAGAGCTGCATCAACAAGATTTAAAGGACCAGTGCGCTTTGTTATCACCAATTTAATATACACTCAGTAAATATGCAAGTCAGGCGCGTGACATTTGAAATATAGATTCTCAAGATAACGCCTTGTTACCCAAGATTGTTATTTATGCTAATGATTCATTATTATTCATCAGATTTTTAAGCTAAATTCTAGCCAATCCTGGTAGTTTCCATTAGGACGAAGTGTAGCAAGTTTCATCAGAATTGATGTATCAGATTTTGAGAAACAGTATTCTTTTCCGCGTTATCTTTCACTTACAACATTTTTGTCTTCTTTTTACAGTAACAAATCCTTGTAATGGCCACCAGTGTCAGAATGGTGCGACGTGTGTAGTTTCAGGAACCAGTTATTCTTGTACCTGTCCTGTTGGATTCACCGGAACGTACTGCGGTACAATAAGTAAGCAATGACAATACCATTTCCCTAGAAAAAAACACTAATATTTGAAAACTAAGTGCTGCGTAAGTTAATCTGAAATCCAATCATTCCAATCCCACTTTGTGTCCAAAGACCTTGGAGTGGAAGTTTAACTTCGGGGACGTCTGTGTGGTAGATCTTATGTTTTAGATCTCTTTTTATCATTTTATGTACAATGGATGTATTATAGTTGCACCCAATGACTCGTGCAGGGTATAGGTCCAAAGATCTCCCAAATGAAGAGCTTTACATTTTGAAAGGACAAATCATCATTATTCTAGAGAGTTTGACCTATTCGTAACCCAACCTAACTCTTACCCTTACCCTCTAGCTTAATTTGAAATGTGTATCTATTATACATTGAGCTTCAGACCACTAGAAGCATTTTTTTTAGTTGTCTGAGAGTCGAGTCAGCCCATTGTTCAACCGCTGAGGCATACCGTGGTTCTATCATCTTGTTCGTTGAAATGTAACCAATCTATATACTGTCTTAACACTTTAAAAGTACACTTCTGCTGCTTTCAGTAATGGCTCTGGTTGAAATTACGGGGTTATTCAACTATTAAGCCTTCTAAAGCCAGCTATGATGGCTAGCTGTATATGTGTATCTTTCTTTACTGTGGTTGCTAAGGAGTGTTTTCTAACCTTAAGCACCCCCCCCCCCCACCCCACCATTTGATGGCAATAAGTTTTCTTTGTGCTGCAAGACTAAATAAAACCTGTTACACTACTAAAGAAGTTGTGTCGGATTTCTTCTCTGACATTGATGATAAGTTGGATAACACGTCTAATATCCTCTACAAAATGCAATCCTTCGTGAAAATCGAACGCTTTGGTGTCTCTCCTTTCTGTCACGTGTACAACATGATTCGCGTCGACCGTTGCCTGTTCTCGCTGTGGTACAGAGGCGTAATGAGGACACAGTAATGTTTTTACAGTGGCAGTAATTTGTTTTTACAGTGGCAGTAATTTTTTTACAGTGGCAGTAATTTTTTTCACAGTACTGTCATTGTAAAAAAACCTACTCAGATGGTAAACAAAACTACTCCTGTGTACTTATTAAGCCTCCGCACTGTGGCTAATATAACAGTTACAATTTTAATTTCTTGCGGCTGCTAATTCTGGCAACTAACGTTCGCAGTTTGTTTGGATTAGTACTAATGTCGACATTTACGATAATTTCTTTACCAGTTACGGATCCATGTAACCCAAACCCATGCTTAAATCAAGGAGAATGTTTTCAAGGTAGTAGCGGGGCTTATGTATGTTTCTGTTCAGATGTATTCACTGGAAATAACTGTGAAAACCCTTCAAGTAAGAATGGATTTCGTCTGATTCAAAGCGTCTGCAAAAGCTCATTAACGAAGTAAAACTGCACTAAGGATAAACATTTGTAGTAAACTTGTTGGAAACAGAAACACGCCACTTTACTAATAATCTGGCTTCGGCAAAATGTCAGGTTTGCAATGAAGCCTGATTTGTACTGCAAAATGTGTTTCATGATATTGCATATAGCTTCGTTTCATGATAACATATCGACTCGAATTCATTATACAAATAATTGCATGTTATTCTGATATGGTAATCATGCTCGTAATGGCGCATACATGCAATATATATATATATATATATACATACATAAATTTTATATATATATATATATATATATATATATATATATATATATATATATATATATATATATATATATATATAACGACTTGTTACGCAATATATACGTGCAAACATTAAGTGCATGTACCGACTTTGACAATCCCAATTTAGTTGTCTGAAGATCGCTCGAAGCGTGAAACTCGAGTATCGACTTATTACATCCTTATTCTTTTGAATTAAGTCTATAATGCTCTGCTACTATTTGCATCGAGCACTGTTCTCTCCATATATATATATTATTTATAGACAGAACCTCAGTTTAAAGTGTTATATATATCGGTATACATCGGTGTTATATATATATATATATATATATATATATATATATATATATATATATATATATATATATATATATATATATATATATATATATATATGCTATCGTTGCTTTTAAAACGACTTTCAACTGTTGACTTGGCTACTAGCACAGCGCTACCAATTTATACCATGATACAATGAAATGATTATGTGTCTGTAGAAACTGACGAGTTTTGGCCCATTGGTCTTTCTTTCATTGGTGATGCTAGGAGAAAAGTTATACGTTTGTGTATATCTAACCCCATCCTCTATGCAAATGAAATCTTTAATAAGGCATTTAATAAGAGATTGATCTCAAAAAGATTGAATATTGAACATGAGTTCTGACATTATATACACGGTGATAATTGATAAGGCCAAATAAAAAATAATGTGTGTTTCCGATAACTCGACTGATCCAAGTTTAAGCCGTCAATCCTAGACATTTTTTACTTGCAAAAAGGTAAAAATTATGACAATTTACTTCTATTTCCCTGTAGATTTTCTTGCCAAAGTATCTTTGGTTCCTCACATTCCAGAGAGAAACTATATCTATAACAGCACAGTCTGTATATTGTGTTTGTCTACTTCTGAATCACATAATTGTCTTCATTTACTTCTTTTACACCCCATCAACTGTTATGGAAGTATTGTGACCAACGAGTATCTTGTCTTTGGGTCGAAGTAAAAATAAAATGTCAAATAAAAGGAAATCCCGACCTACAAACCCCCTGTTTTCTGAAGTCATGTTATCGAAAACAATTTCTTTTGTTATTTTTGCCAAAGCGATATTTCATTTCGGCACCCTAAAGGAAAACACGTTGAAAAAGTTACAAATACATTTCGTTTTAAAAGTTGTAATGGTTGAACCCAGTCAGTTAGTTTAGAAAGAGGAAATAGTGACATATAGTCACAAGTGCTTGTTGTCGCCGTATACCTCAATGTGTATTGGCCGGGCAGATGCAATTGAAAGCCCAAAACCCGCGTAGCTTTTGAAGGTATTAACAGCTACTAGAACCACTTAGCTAAGCATGCTACGATGCACGCAAACAATAAGCATCCATATATTTTAGATTTCAACTTATATTTTTTTATGAAAAAGAATATCATGTGTTCCTTTGTCAGCAGCTGATCCCTGTGATACAAATCCATGTATGAATGGCGGGACATGTAACACAATAAATGGAGAGTTTGCCTGCAACTGTACTGCAGAGTTTACAGGACAGCAATGTGAAACTGATATCCGTAAGGATCTTGTTAACGGTTTTGAAATAACGGTTTGGTCGGTTGTGGTCACCATAACAATAATTGTGGTTGTTGAAACGAATGTAGCATTGATATCAGAATTATGGATCTCACAATAATTCCTAATATGCACAAAGAACACTTGGAAGCCCAAGCAATACAGTAAATTGGCTCTGTTGGGAACAATCTACACAGCCCTGGGACGCCAGTAGCATAAGTGATACAGAACGGCAAGCAAGTCGTAAAGTTTCCAATGCTTCATTTTTCGGTGCAGGAAATATTTTGATTACTTATCAAAATTAAAAAATGAAAAGATTTGCTAGCCGATCCTTTCACATCTGTTTGTGGCAGTAATTCATTGGGCAGAAATAGTGGTCCCTTGCTCGTTATGCTACATATGGACCTCTTGGTATGTTTTGGTTGGTTGGTTTTTCTGATGTGGTTGTCGGTCAACATCTCATCTGCAAGATTGTACTTAGCATGTCTCACTCTGTTATCGTGCTGCAAATGCACTCAAGGTGGCACAACAAAATGATTGCAGCGAATCTATGTGGACGACTTCATCGAAATCCACTGCACACAACAAGCCCTGGGTGTTTCGCACGAGGAAAGGTTTCCCCTTCACCGCTTACGAAATACGTGTATGCATAACCAGTTCTTGATGAAAGTTCGTACTTTTTTTCTTGTCAGCATCCAACCCTTGTGACCCAAATCCTTGCAACAATGGAGGGACGTGTTCTTCTGATGGAGTGTCTGGCGTTGACTGTAGTTGCCCTGACGGATATGAAGGGCAATTTTGTGAAACTAATGTTACTTGTAAGGTTCTTTGGGTTTGATGTTATGGAAGTATTGTGACCAACGAGTATCTTGTCTTTGGGTCGAAGTAAAAATAAAATGTCAAATAAAATAAAAATAAAATGTCAAATAAAAGGAAATCCCGACCTACGTACCCCCTGTTTTCTGAAGTCATGTTATCGAAAACAATTTCTTTTGTTATTTTTGCCAAAGCGATATTTCATTTCGGCACCCTGAAGGAAAACACGTTGACAAAGTTACAAATACATTTGTTTTAAAAGTTGTAATGGTTGAACCCAGTCAGTTAGTTTAGAACGAGGAAATAGTGACACATAGTCACAAGTGCTTGTTGTCGTCGTATACCTCAATGTGTATTGGCCTGGCAATGCAATTGAAAGCCCAAAACCCGTGTAGCTTTTGAAGGTATTAACAGCTACTAGAACCACTTAGCTGAGCATGCTACGATGCACGCAAACAATAAGCATCCATATTGACTTTTAGATTTCAACTTATATATTCTTATGAAAATGAATATCATGTGTTCCTTTGTCAGCAGCTGATCCCTGTGATCCAAATCCATGTATGAATGGCGGGACATGTAACACAATAAATGGAGAGTTTGCCTGCAACTGTACTGCAGAGTTTACAGGACAGCAATGTGAAACTGATATCCGTAAGGATCTTGTTAACGGTTTTGAAATAACGGTTTGGTCGGTTGTGGTCACCATAACAATAATTGTGGTTGTTGAAACGAATGTAGCATTGCTATCAGAATTATGGATCTCACAGTAATTCCCAATATGCACAAAGGACACTTGGAAGCCCAAGCAATACAGTAAATTGGCTCTGTTGGGAACAATCTACACAGCCCTGGGACGCCAGTAGCATATGTGATACAGAACGGCAAGCAAGTCGCAAAGTTCCCAATGCTTCATTTTTCGGTGCAGGAAATATTTTGATTATTTGATTACTAATCAAAATTAAAAAATGAAAAGATTTGCTAGCCGATCCTTTCACATATATTTGTGGCAGTGGGCAGAAATAGTGGTCCATTGCTCGTTATGCATTTACATATGGACCTCTTGGTATGTTTTGGTTGGTTGGTTTTTCTGATGTGGTTGTCGGCCAACATCTCATCTGCAAGATTGTACTTAGCATGTCTCACTCTGTTATCGTGCTGCAAATGCACTCAAGGTGGCACAACAAAATGATTGCAGCGAATCTATGTGGACGACTTCATCGAAATCCACTGCACACAACAAGCCCTGGGTGTTTCGCACGAGGAAAGGTTTCCCCTTCACCGCTTACGAAATACGTGTATGTATAACCAGTTCTTCATGAAAGTTCGTACTTTTTTTTTCTTTGTCAGCATCCAACCCTTGTGACCCAAATCCTTGCAACAATGGAGGGGCGTGTTCTTCTGATGGAGTGTCTGGCGTTGACTGTAGTTGCCCTGACGGATATGAAGGGCAATTTTGTGAAACTAATGTTACTTGTAAGGTTCTTTGGGTTTGATAATATAACCATAGTAACACGATGCATGCGCTTTAAAGTGTTTATGACACATACTGAACATTTGAGTATTTCGAATGATGTGTGCTTCCCTTGTATTGGTTTACTCTTAGACCAGTAAGGACTATCCGGTAATTTGTTCACGAAAGTCTAAATGAACGGAGATCCGAATCTATGGATTCTGACTAGTTCATGATCGCTGTAATACCAAACCGGACGCTTTGCTACCACTAGAAAAACTGCTAAATATGTACACTTTCATGACCTCTAACATTTCATGCATAATTATGAACATTTCTGTAAGCCTTGGTTAGGGTGTGTTGTGGGCTTGAGCTGAAGATGTGTATATCTGAGAATTGATTCTTTGCTGATACTTGGACAAATGTCTATAATGATGATTTCCTTTGGTGGTTGGTCTCAGCTTTGCATGTCCTTGTCCAGTGAGTGGCAAGACTATTCAGAGATGTAAGAAGGATATATCTTGTTTTTTTGGAGCCTTTGGGGCAGCATCTGTAAGTTATCTCTGCAAAGCTCCAATAGAATACATCGATGGTCTATTCATAAATCTCTACTATCTTATTCTTATACTTTACTTTTTCTCCCTTTCCCTTTTTTATCAGGGTCGCCAACTTGGTTTTCAAAACAACATAGGGGTTTTTATCAGTTTCGCCAGCGTATTTTTATCCTTTGTGCATTCTGTCGTCTAAGATCGCACCCTTTTTCAGACAGTGCATGTTGTACATACACTTGGTCATATGGTTGTGTTTGTGCATACACTATGAGTACCACCGACTCGACTACTGATTGTACGTACAATCTGGGACAATAGCAAACTAAGAAACGACCAAGCCACAGTATGATGAATCAATGACTGACCATCATGACAGCACAACCGCTACACTGTTATCATAATTTGATCAGCGTAATCTTGCTTTTATATGGATGAGGATTGGGTATTTGTTTTTAATTTTTAATTTATAAAACAATTTTATCATGGCTTCCAACTTGAAAAATCAAATGTGAAAAAATATATACCAAGTCTGTGTTAATAACGCAATAAAGTGCAAAAAATTAATAAATGTGTAAAATGTTTGTTATTGTACGTACAATAACAATAACAAATTTTTTAGACATTGTTTTAGCTTTTTGTTTCAGCTTTTGCACTGTATTCAGTTACAACACAAACTCGGTCAATGTTGTTTCACAGTGATTTCTCAAATAGGAAGCCATGATAAAATTGGTTTATGAATTAATATCTCAATCCTCATCTATATGGCCATTTTAATAACGCTTTTTTAAACTAAAAATTGCTGAAATGTTTCACGTTGATGAACCTAGTCCAAGTGGGTGAAACTATATATCCGCTTTATTGTCTGCAATGTGCTTATTGAAAATAACTTCATTTTCTTTGCCTTTGCTAGCTGGCTGTGTGTCGTCTCCGTGTTTAAATGGAGCAACGTGTATCGCCATTCCAAACACAATGGACTTTGTTTGTAGCTGTCTTTCTGGATACACAGGAACAACGTGTGCCACACAAAGTGAGTATAAACACTAGACAGGTATAAAAAATATCACTGCAGCGCTTTGTCGCGCGCATGCGTGGTAGCAGCTGAGCAATAAGTTTGCTCAGTATCTTCTAGTACATTTCGTTTTGTTTTTGCTGATGTTGTTGTTGTTGTTGTTGTTATTGTTATTGTTGTTGTTGAGTGTTCAATCTGATCGGCTGTATACATCAGATTTACATGAAATCAAAACCTAACTAAATACTAGTAGTTTTACCTTTGACCCTTTAGAATCATACCTTGGCAAGTGACGTCATATAATCATTGTTCTAGTCCCCGAGTTAACTTTCTACAAAGAAAGTAGTCACATCATTCCTTCAATGGCATATTTCACTTCTTTTTATCTGTTCACATCTGATCTTCTCCAGATAAAACACACAATTCTTTGGATATTTTATCCAATATATACATACTAGTCAGTCTTACATCTCCTGCTATTTGGTTACTCTCAATTTCATACCTGTCAGCACTATCTACAGTCACGTGATCTGACGTCATTATCATTTTCAGTTGATGTCTGCAGTTCAAATCCGTGTCAAAACAGTGGTCAATGTTTTAAAAGCTCAGACGGTACGATTTTTTTCTGTGAGTGTGCAAATGGATTCACTGGTTTGCGATGTGAAGTAGAACCAGGTAGGAATTGCATGTGTATTGACTTGTTTCCCGAGACATGTTCCTGAATACAATAAGATGCCGATAATATTGAGATAATTGGCAAATAATATATGAAAGGGGTAATATAACACGAGTTTCTAGGATCGCGTAAGTTTACACACCGCGAAAAATTACACGTCGCGGTATGTGGACTTACGCGATCATAGACACCCGTGTTATTTTACCCCTTTCATATATTATTTGTAAAGTATCTCAATGTTATCGATATCGTATTGTGTTCTGAAACATATTTCGCGAAACAAGTGCCTGTGGTATTTGAACCCCTGGCAAACAAAACATTGACTTCACGCTGAAAAAAAATGGTAAACTGTATACTTGAAACAATTGCTTTGATCTAGGTGTTCTCTCCACTAAAGAGAAAGTACGATGTGCAGTAACACCGTCCTTGCTACCAAGGCTACCCTGCTTATCAGGTTTTTGTCCTGCTACAAAAGTGTTTGAGTTTTGAGCTTATGACAGTTAAAATACCTTTACATGACGAGAAACGACCGATCCCACTGTCCATGTGTGTATGTGTTAAATATAAACATGTCAGATTACTATGTTTCAATGGTGAAGACATGCATATTTATATGCTTATCATTATGGAAAACATTATTCAAATTCTAATGTTATTGATATGCAAATTAATATATAAATTATATTTTGTTCTGGGGAGAACACTCAGGACCGTCTATAGCAATGTTCACGTTCAAATTCAAAGGACATATTGAATTGGTTACATCGAACACGTGTACGCATGTGCCTGCCACAGTCAAAAATTAAGCAAACAATAATTGCATTACATCCCTTGTATAGTTGGCAAGCAGTGGCTGAATATATGCATCTTAAAATGAAATTGAAACTATTTGATACATTGTGATAAAGAAATGATAGAAGGGAGTGGAACTATATTGTAAAGCATACGCCGCGTGGAACTTTCGTTTTAGTACTTACTTAGAATTCGGTAGCGTAAAATTAAAACATCTTTGTTTCTCGGAACAGAGCTTAGATCTGTGGGATTATGTGGTGCGACAAAATCAATATCCACAAAGGAAAGATGAAGTTATCGGGGAAAAATGAATCCCGTAGCATGCATCATAATTATTTCGATTCATGCCAACATCGGAAATTAGCTATGTTATCGGAAGATCTGTGAATTTTCTTTTTCCTCACTATCATTTTTATTATACATGTATTCCATTTGAACACCTACAATTTTATACATCTATTCGACACAGCTATTACCCCATGTCAGTCTAACCCTTGTGTCAATGGCGGCACATGTTATGACGGTCACATTTCCGACGACTATCACTGCGAGTGTCCTCCTGCATACCAGGGTTCGACGTGCAATCAGCCAATTGGTTCGTATACAATAAAAAAAACACAGTTTGCCACCGAGAAAAATGTTCATAATGCCAGCTAGCTATTGCATAACATATCTTCTTAACTTCTACAAGCAAGCTTTGTTTGTGCACAATTTGCATTGCGATCACCAGTCATAACATGGCATTCCCCTTTGAAACGACGTGAAGGATATCTCAAAAATATAAATGTTCACAATTATAGTTCAGGAAGGACTCAACTCTAGCGACTTTGCTTTTCAGTTGCCACAAAACGATTTTAACAAAATTATGACGTGTAATTAATAAGACGTGTAATGTATAATCCTGGCTTGCTAAGGGAAGGTTAGGCAACTATTGACGCAGAGTTTGTACGATAAACATACTGTGCAAGCTTGAGTCGATTATTCCCACTCTTAGGAACGACTGTAGATGCACGCACTTAGTTCATATATTTTATCTGGTAGTTTTTGTGTCATAAGGTCCCCGGAGTTTTATATTCTTATTGCAGCCGACTTATCCATCGTTTATTATTGGCAGAAATCAAATACAGTATTCAGACATAATTTATGGATGACGTCATTTTAGTATATGTGCATCAGAATGTTAAGGAAATTTCCATTATGCAATTAACTGTACTAAGATTGTTAGGAGAGAATTTTGAATGCTACCGATGACGTCATTAACTTGTACCGAAATAGCGTAATCGAGGTTTTATATAAGTATTTTCACCCGAGGGGAAAAAAAGACCAGAAATTCAGCTTGTTCCGACCTAAGTTTGATAGAAAGTCAAACAATGAGAAACTTATAAATTGTCTACGGCATGCTAATGTCGTAAACAACATACCTCTTCACGGCACCGTCCGAAACATGCCCACCAAGACGTCTAATAGTACTATGTGCAATTTTCTGCTTTGCATGAACTTTTATATACTCAGTGTGTACAATAACATTTAAGATGAACTTGAAATTGTCTTATGAAAATGACATTGTATAGTTCTCTAACCTAATAACTTGCATCTCTGAAACATTATCATTTAGAGTAATGCATGTCGCACTTTCTTTTTATTTGAGTATTACTCGATTGTATTGGCATCGTAATGTAAATGTTAAAGTTTTAATCTGTGGTGTGTGTTTTGAAATATATATAGTATGGTGTTTAGATGACTCCCGTAATAGTTGTTTTCGCAGTTGCTAGGGAACGACCATTATTTCTTTTTGGAATGGTTTTGTTGTTAGAATACTGGTGTTTTATTAATTTTATTACACTGCACTTGTTATAAAGTAAGTGTATGTGTTTTGAAGCTCGAGTTCTGAGAATTAGTCTTCTACCTTCTTCTCAGAAACCGTACAGCATGCCTTGATTCAAATAGTTCATCCAAGTGTCCCCCCCCCCTTTTGAAATAATGGTATAACCTGTGTATACTCACCCAGACTATCAAAAGATGTGCCATTGCAAATCACGTCAAATCAGACCAAAAGTTCATTTTTAAACATTTCACTAAAAATTACTAATCCCAAAGTTCATCATAACATTTTCGCTTTCAAATTACCATACTTACATTTGTGCATAAACAAATGTATTAATCCCTGTTTGTGTATTTGCATTGATCACATACAGAGGGTTTTTACATGTGAAAATCAATTGACCTGCAAAAGCAGTGTTGGCTCTTGGAAAATAAGTACAGTTGATAAGAACAATATATCAAAACACAACCTAATTTTGTCTAGAATGAAAAAAGAACGAACAAAAAAAGAACAAATAAACTAGTTGTGTGTCAAACAGTTACAAAATATAATGAGATACACATACATGGATTTGGTTGCTGATTTGATTGACTCGAATCACTGTAGGAATGCCATAGTTTTGATATGAGATTCTTATCAACCATGTCGATTTCCAAAACACTGTTTGGGCAGTTCTCTTGATTTTTATTGTATACTAAAGAAGTACATAGTATGGTGGTGTGGGGTCAATAGAATCACTAACATTCACCACTCTGCTGGACTTTACGATACACACTAGAACTACCAAAGCTGTTGACTCGAACGTGTCATAATTTTATCAAAATTTATTTCTAATGTTGTGAAAAATAATGAACATTTATTTACATATATTAGCCAGGTTTTATAATCGCAGTTCAATAACTTCACCTACTTGCGTTCATGTTGATAAGAAGAAAATACAGGAAACTGATACCGACATCCATCATAATAAATCTCGTCGGTTCGTATCGCATGTACATAACACACCAGAAGTAAATTGTTCAGATGCCATAGTAAACAGACTTCACATGCCTTACAAGTCTTCTTCTTCTTTTTTCATCAGTAACCTCATGTACTGTCAATCCATGTTTAAATAATGGAGTCTGTGTAGCGGCCGGTACTGGTTTCACGTGCACTTGTACGACTGGGTACACTGGCGAAATATGTCAAACCGTTCTCCGTAAGTTTACAAGCCATGTTTAAATGTCAACTACATCCATACACACACACACACACACACACACACACACACACACACACACACACACACCACACAGACAGACAGACAGACAGACAGACAGACAGACATTATTATTATACATACATACATACATACATACATACATACATACATACATACATACATACATACATACATAAATACATACATACATACATACATACATACATACATACATACATACATACATACATACATACATGCACACACGCACACACACACACACACGCATACACGCATACATACATACATACATACATACATACATACATACATACATACATACATACATACATACATACATACATGCACACACGCACACACACACACACACGCATACACGCATACATACATACATACATACATACATACATACATGCATGCATGCATGCATGCAGGCAGGCAGGCAGGCAGACAGACAGACAGACAGACAGACAGACAGACAGACACATACATACATACATACATACATACATACATACATACATACATACATACATACATACACATACACTTTCTTTTCGAAAGTATTTATATCAATGTAATGACTACTATTTTACTATCAGCTACCCACAATGCAATTCAATTAATTGAGCTGCAAAGGGACATGTTGGAAAGTATTTTTAGAGTCACACCTAATTACACGAATCATAACATTCTTACAATGTGTGAAGTGAAGAATGAACAATGACAACCATGTGTGTTATCCAATTTTGCTATTATATTCATTGTGAAATCACACGATGGTTTAATTCCTTTTCTGTGGGCTCCAGTCACAGGAGGAATGTTTTGGTACAAGGTTATTTAAAGGCGAAAAAAATGATCATGTGTTTCCGATTACATATACCCCAGAATATAGGGTAGGTAGGTCCCGGGGTTTTATTTTATTTTATTTTATTCTAACGTTTTAAATGTTTTTTTTACTTTTGAAAAATATTGCAAAAACAAACATCGGTCAAAATATCCATTCTGTGATAGTTTGATGAAATATGTACAGACATTTGTTTTGGCTTTATGGAGATGTGATTATCTCCAGACAGATCCGTTCAACCCATGCTCTTTTCGCAGCTGGATAAATTCTCATTGTGTTTAGTGTCCAAGCCTCGTAGTCTAGATCGCCGCTTTTCTCTTATTTCGCTTTCATTTTGCATGGCAAAGTACTGTAGTAATATTGCATGTACTGTTCTGCTTTTGCTGCTATAGCCGATCCCTGCTCTAGTAATCCTTGTTATTATGGCGGCACGTGTGTGACAGATGGCGTATCATATGCTTGTAGTTGTCCATCGGAGTATACCGGATCACGATGCGAAAGGGCAGTAGAAACTGGTAAGATACCAGGCTTCCCTTGCTAAGATTTCTTTGCTGTATACCTCATCGTTCATGCTTAAATATTCATATGTTAATTATTTCTTCATTAAGCTTCTTATAATAGTGTATACACTGATAGACAAGTTTCAAGTGGAACACCACTAAAAGAAATTAAAAGTATTTTCATGAACTTTCGGTTCTGGAAAGTCATTCCAAGATTTAACACACGTCGATTACCATTCAAGAAATACCAAATTGAAACTCCTTTTCACCTCCATTGTTCTTTAAGTGGTAAACAGTTCCATCATTGGTCTTAGCAGACATAAATATTTATTAGATGCACAATGTATATTCATGACTTGTGCATTCCTTTAGATAAATAGTCATGGATCGACATTGTGCATCCTTAGACCCTACACGCGTAGGGTCTATACTGCATCTAAATAAATACATGTATTCCTGTCTACTAAGACCCATGATGCAATGATGCACCACTGAAAGAACAATGGAGGTGAACAGGAATTTCAATCTGGTGTTTCTTGGCAATCGAGTGATGTGAAGTCACGAAATCACTCCAGAACGAGGCTCAAAGTTCATGAAATTATCTTTATTTTCTAGAGTTGAGTTCTTTTTTCAGTGTCGACGAGTGAACAGTGATAATGTGTTAGATTCAAACAATGAAAATAACAAACTAATTTCACTTTTGTCGCTTTTAGCATGTACCTCTAATCCTTGTCAGAACGGAGGCACTTGTTCATTGATTGGGACGGTAGCGTACTCCTGTCAGTGTGCAGACGGTTTTACTGGTTTGCGGTGTGAATTAAGTAAGTTTATGATTGCCGTACATTCATACATCACAGATTTGGTTTGCGCAAGCTGCTATATACGGCACACATGAAATGAAAGTGAATGGTATAGAACGTTTAGCAATATTGTACTTAAAGGGAAACGCCATCCAGGAAGTAAAGGAACTTTGGGTTCTGGAGAGTCGTGTCATGGCTTTACATCACCTACGCTATGCGCAGTTTGCAGAGAAACATTATCAAAGTGAAGTTATCCCCCTTTTGGGAATCATTGCTGTCAACCACATTACCCTCATGAGAGTCGACAGGAGTGTTTATGCAATGGTCGAACAATGAATATTCACGACTTTTCACACAACGTAACACACTCTTGGTGGACATTCTTTAACCATTGCATAAACACTTCAACTGACTCCTATGAAACAATGTGGCCCAAAGCATGACGGTATAAGGGGATATCTCCCCTATACCTCCACGTCCACAGCAAAGATCCCCGATTGGGGCACAACTTCAACTTTATGTTTCTCAGAAATCACATGTAATGTAGCTAGGTGATGTAAAATTATGAGTTGACTCTCCATAACCCCGGCAAAGTTCATATAAATGTCTTTATTTCCCGGAATGGCGTTCCCCTTACGTCAGCATGTACCATTATTCTTAATTGAAGATCTTGGAAGACCTGAATTGTCGCCTTTGTGTAGAGAGATCAAATGCTAATTTAATTTTGCATCATGGAGGTATAAGGTGAGAGCTTTCTCCTCTTACACCATCATGCCTGACTAAGTGCTGCCTGACATGGTATAAATATTTATCATTTTGACTGTTTCCTCTTCAGCTGTGGACCCATGTGACAGCAATCCCTGTCTGAATGGAGGTGGTTGTCTCTTTATATCCGGAGGTTACTATTGTACCTGTATCAACAGTTACTATGGTGATAATTGTGAAAACCCACCCATAAGTGAGTCAACTTTTATATTGATCTTATTTTTGTAAAATAAGTAGAATTTGAACACAGGACAATGTCATTGACCAAATATCAAAATTCAAAGAATCAAGACGAATTTAACGAAGTCGACATTCATAGGGATTTAATGTTGCATACCAGTTACTAGTATTACTATATCACTGTGGTTTGGTACATGGTATGGTGGTGATGGTGGTGGGGGATGAAGATTGGAGGTTAGCATGACAAGCCTTGCCTGATGGGGATGGGAATGATGGAGGTTAGAATGACAAGCCTTGCCTGATGGGGATGGGAATGATGGAGGTTAGAATGACAAGCCTTGCCTGCTAGATGTAACATAATCTAATAACTATTCTCTGCTAATGTGAAACGCATTGCAAATACATATATACATACATAGTATACATACATACATACATACATACATACATACATACATACATACACACACACACACACACACACACACACATACATACATACATACATACATACATACATACATACATACATACATACATACATACATACATACATACATACATTTGAAGGGATTTAAGAATGACTCAGTGAGTGAGTGAGTGAGTGAGTGAGTGATATTAAATGGGATTTATATAATATATACATTGCATAATTCTCTCTCTACTCAAAGTTTTCTATTTGTTATTATTGTAAATTATCTGTTTGATGCATATAGTTAATCTCTGCGATGTCAACCCGTGTGAAAACGGTGCAACGTGCGTCTTTCTTGGAGATCGTTTATACCACTGTAATTGCCTAACTGGGTATTCTGGAACGACATGCTCCATATACAGTATGTTAATTAAGCTATGCATTTTGTTTTGCATGTTGTGGTTTGTGGTGATGGTTTGCTTTGCATAGTTTAGATTTTTAGCTATCATAATGTCAGATTCAAAGTTAGTATAGTATTGCTCTTGCGAAAAGAAAGCCTGTCCTGTAAATATCAATAATTGCCAAATTTCTAATATGTATATATGCTCTTCTGGCATATTCAGCATAGTTTGACACGACATCTTATGTCACATTTGCATTCACATACGATTAGTTCAAAACTGTGCAATACACGTGTCCATCTATTTTTAACGGATTCTCCATCTGTTCGAGCGACATGCTTAGGAATCTGCATGATGCAACCCATGCATCATTGAAGGCACTGACATATCCAGTATGGCCGCCAATATATGATGTTATAGGGTATTACATTCGTATTCCTTGGTTTATTATAATGATAAGTAAATTTGATTGATCCATAGTATTGATTATTCATGTTTTTATTGTAATCATATGTAAATGAGTTATGTACAATATTTGTGATTCGTCTGAATTTGATTATGTATTGTTTTGTTATAACGGTATGTATATTAGTTATATACATGATTGGTCTGTTTTACAGCTGACCCATGTGACAGCAACCCATGTTTGAATAACGGGGTTTGCAAAGATACAGGCCAGGGTACATACTACTGCGAATGTGTAGATGATTATAGTGGTAACAATTGTCAAGTTTGGCCAGGTAAGATTGTGACAATAAATTTATAAAGTAAACGTTTTTTTAAACAAATCGTGTACTATGACAAAGTAACAATAAGGATACAAAAGGCATGACATTCAAGACCAACTGTGTCAATGGGGGACCTCAGTCAAGATCTCGGAACTTCCGTGTGTGTCACTCAACATATTATGTTTGTATTTTACTCCTGAGAAGTTACATATGTAAGGGTTTTTGATTCAAGCGATTTCTTGTAAACACCGTTTTCTAATATGGTATTGTGGTAACTTCAAAGTACGTTTGTATCATTCTTGAGCAAATGTTACATGTAATCCTGCAGGTATTCATAATTGTAAAGTACTCTGGCATTTTAATGGATATTCGATAACAACAGCCGCGAAATGATCATTCAGCACGTAAATACAATGTCATAGCACATGTAAAGACAACGTCAAAGCGCGTATAAGCCAATAAGAAAGCGTGTAAAGCCAACGTCATAGCATGGAAAGCCAATGACAAAGCGTGTAAAGCCAACGTCAAAGCATGGAAAGCCAATAAGTAAGCATGTATTAGACAACCTAAAAGCCTGCCATGACAACGTGAAAGCAAATGACGGCAGTGTGTTACGGGTCCACAGGACAACCTGAAAAAAAGTGTCGCTTTATACCCTCCAGCTGCTGTGCCAAAATGCAGTGTTTACATTTATTAGTATAATAAACTTTTCATCATACCCTTTTATTGTTTTACTAATATTTGTATATATTTGTTTATTTATTTGTGTAGAGTTATGTGTTCCCATCAATCCATGCTACTTTGACGGTAACTGTGTACAAACAAGCGCTACTGATTATTTCTGCCAGTGTGTAAGTGGATATTCGGGAGACAACTGTGAAAATTCACCATGTGAGTTGACAGTATTGTTGGAATTGAATAAATTCAATACACAAGAATAGTAGTATTGGCGACAACGTCGCTCTTAATTAGTCCCCTTGAGATGTGATTAAAAAGAACGCCTACAATGATTGCATTCATCAGTCAAGTCCACAGGTCAAGTTACTGTTGATTAGCCGCAGTGTTGTACGGATAGCCAGTTAGTTGTTTTTTGAAGAATGTTGTATTTATGCATTGCTAGTCGATATCTGATTTACATCTCTGTTGACCAGAACGATTCTGTGACGCAATATACACGTCACCAAATACATTGCTCATAGTCTGAGTACGTTTTAGTGGAGACTTGACCCGGTAGATAATGTCGATGACGTAGGAAGACACACGAATTGATAAGCTTACATGAAACATAGACTGACAATTAAAAGTTCAACTGATCCTGAAAAGTATAAGTTGTTGACTTGTTTCGCATGAAACATAATATTCCGCAACCAGGTGAAAAGGTACACGCTTTCATGACCATTTTGTGTTGCCCTGTATTCAATACACAACAAGTTGAGAGTATTGTTGGTTGGTTGGTCGGTCGGTCGGTCGGTCGGTCGGTCGGTCGGTCGGTCGGTCAGTCAGTCAGTCAGTCAGTCAGTCAGTCAGTCAGTCAGTCAGTCAGTCAGTCAGTCAGCCACAATGGAAGGAAACAATGAAAGGTGTACGTATGTGGACTCAAACATATACAGAAACTGAAGACATTCTTATATTCTTGTTTCAGCTAACCCATGTCTTGACAACGGAAATCCTTGTTTAAATGAGGGCAGTTGTATATCTCTCACAGCTACAACGTACAGGTGTTATTGCAAAACTGAAAATGAAGGCGACAATTGCGAATTAGGTGAGTGTTAAGTTATTAGCTGCATAAGTTCTCCAAGGCATTTGGAGTGGGGTCGTTTCTCACTTGCGTCGGCGTGTCCTTTCTCTATAACTTCGTTTGGGCGGGGGATCATTGTCATCTCACATATACAGGTAATCCTCATTCACATCGACTGTTTTCATTAGGTTATCTCCTCATAATTTGCTTGAAGAGGTCACGTGGTCTTCGAAGTTTCATGACCCCCACAAAGAGCAAAACAGAGAAAAAGTCAGCAACTTTTTTCGAAGATACAACAACACTAATTCGGCATCTCTGTGTGGACATTGGGTTAAGATGGGAGACTCCAACAAATATTTTCAATGCAGATAATAATGTTTGTATTATATAAAATGTAAAAAAAAAAATAGCACACATATAACATGTATATAGGAAGACAGTGGCTTTGTGGAGGAGTTTTCACTTGACTTATTCCGATTCAATTTTTCACAGAGAAAAACCCATGCGTCAGTTTTCCCTGTCGGAATGGTGGTACATGTAATAACCTA
>NC_135566.1:16960000-16995000 GCF_964340395.1 Glandiceps talaboti | reverse complement strand
ACAAACAAACAAACAAACAAACAAACAAACTACGACATATCTATAGAGTTGTAATATTTACATTCACGATTATGAATAGTTTTTACCTATTACGTCTACATTAAAAAACAAAACTGTCATTTCCAGTAAACGATTTTCTAGTAACCTTTGCAGTATTTTGTAAAATGTTTCAGGTGTCGCAGAAATACAGTGAATTTCACAATACCGTTTTATGTATGATACAATCACGCATGAACCAATAAGAAAATGAACATGACTGAATGAATACAGTTTCTTGCTACATTTTGTCTAAGTGAAACGAACTACATATGCTACCATGCAGACATCAAATGAACACCGCAAAGGACATTTTACGTGCCCATCATAGGGTGTTTGATACTAAGAAAAACATTGGCGCTCTAGTGTCTGCAATACATTTGAATGGTTTATTTCATTTAGACTAAATGTAGCACAAATGTGATCTTGCCATTGAAGTATGGCACATGCAGTTTGTTGTTGGTTTCTGTGTGGTTTTATCAAACAGCAAGCTGCACGGTATCTTGAAAATGACTGTAAGTAGTAAGTAATTCTACTCGAATCAAACTTCATCAAAAGGTCACTGAGGTGTGAAACTAGTCGAACGTTCAAATCGTTTTTGTACTTATTAAGTGATCACATAGAGTACGATACAGACCCTTGATCAGGATCCACTTCGACCGAAACAAATACTGACATAACTTTTCAAACTGTTAGTAAAGCTAGAAAGCAATAAAAAAAATCATCAACCTCGAATTCTGTATTTTTTTTTTCGTCAGATATCAATGAGTGCTTATCAAATCCATGTCTGAACGGCGGCGTTTGCACCGACAGTATAAATGACTACAGCTGTGTCTGTCCCGTGGGTTATACAGGAAAGGAATGTCAAACAGGTAAGTTACTAGAGCCAAAAATAGTTTTCCCTTTGTCGATTTTTGTCAGATACCTTTATTTGCAAGGGATGTAATTTTCACTGATATTGGTTGTATTTCTCGGACCAAATTTTCACTTAGTTTGGAGAGATGCATGGTATCTGTGAATAACAAAATTTTTAAGGATTTTATTTTAGCGGAAAAAATCAAGTGCGAGAAAAACCTTTAATTTCCAAGTAAAAATTTATACATTTAACCGTATTTTCTATGCAAAGTAGAGCCAGTAGATAGGATAACATACAAGTTTACTTTAGTTCGATGTACACGTACGATTTCAACCTTGATTTTTATGACTGGTTTACTTATTTGTATTTTTCGTCTGATTTATCCCAGGAGAACGCTGACATTGTAGACCTCTATCATACGGTTATAGATTATTATTAAATTAAAATATTCAGATCTGCACTGATATAAATTGCATTTTAAAAAAGGATTTTAACAATTTCTAGTGCCGGCTACACCAACAAAAAATATTTTTCTGAAAGGTTTATTTCTCAAATCAGAGATCAATAATCCAAGATAGGAATTCTATATATATAGTTACAGTAATTTTTGTTCGCATAGTTTTGGCGGGAAAATATAAAGTACACAGTTTTGAAAATTGCAGCTGGTCACTTCAATTGACTATGTCGTACTTTGAATCCTCCAAACGCAACAGATATAGATGCTTGTGAAATAAATCCATGCTCCAATGGAGGGACTTGTACAGATCTGGTCAATGGTTTCGAGTGCACATGCACAACGGGATGGAAAGGAACACTTTGTCAAACAGGTGAGTTAAACTGATTCAGAACAGCTTAAATTTTTCTGACATCATAATTAGGAATTTTCTAGTCTACCATCTTGAATGGTGCATTGTGGGATGGGATATGAAACTTGTCATTATAATTACCATGAATCAATGACTGTTGTAAACATTCTGACGCATTTTTAGTAACCAATGGTAACCAATGGTCCAGTAATGGAGTACCACCTGATTCCCTTTATCATTTCAAATGGGACCACAGACTTTGGCAACACTAAGAGAGATTAAAAAGAACTTTTATTTTCACGGAAATGGGTTCCCGAAGCACATTCCAGGAACAACTTTTAACACACTTGTCTTTATTGAATTTTATTTTCCTGTTGATATTCACTGTACGGTATTGAGTTTTCAGTGTTGTTTTGTTTTGTTGTCGACATATTTATGTAGCAATGTAGATAGGTATCTGAATTTTAATATTTATTAGACTGCAATGACGTCATCGGTCAGGGCTTATCAGCCTGCCCTAATAAGGGAGAGTAGACAGCGTCCACAACGGCTGATCTGTCAGTCTAATAATCTATCTGTTATGTATATGTACGCCATGAAAATAGTATATTTCTGTTATAGTTTGCCATCACCATGGACTCAGTTACTTTCAAATGAACTATTTCCATTTTCCTCACCAGAATTATTTGTCGTTATTTTTTTCTGTTGTTATTATTTTATGTTTCTGATGAACTAAAGTTAAATTCCATTCCATCCAATTCACTTCAAAAACTTCACGAAAATGTAAAGGCTATCATACTACCATGGTTTATCTAGTCATGCAAGTCTAACTAAAGAAATTGTAAGTAATTCATGTTTTTCACCACTTTTGTTGCAGTGGACGGATGTGTTGCCTCATACACCATTCAACAATGCAGCTTCGTGCGAATTACTTCTCCGAGCTACCCTGGACAATATACCAACGAGGCAAACTGTTTATGGACAGTTCATGCGCTAGATGGACACAAAATAAGAATTGTGTTCAATGCCTTCCAGACAGAGTCAAGCTACGACAAACTTGATATTGGTAACGGGGATACTGGAAACATAGGAGACATTGTGACAAGTCACTCCGGTGATGAACCACCAATGCCTGCTACTATTATGTCAGAGAGTGATAGGGTCTGGATCAGATTCGTTACCGATGATGCCAAGACACGAACAGGTTTTGAGATCGAACTACAGGATGAATGTATGCCTGGTAAGTTGTATTAACAAAGTTAAGATGTCTAAAGGAACACAAACTGAACTTATACAATTTTGGGTATTATATTTTACTGTATACTTAAAAGGTACTCGCAGTATTCTATTTACTGAAACATCACTACTTGAAATTAACCCTAACATAAATATAGACGTAATGTATTATTATTATTATTATTATTATTATCATATATATATATATATCAATTATTCTCAAAATCTAGATTCTGTTTGATTCTTTTTATTTTTATGAGTTGAGTTCAATCAAACTTTATTTCATTGTCATTAGAAATAAATGTATCAAATATTGTGAGACAAGTAAGTTACAAAAAATGTATCACTCTCCATGCGTTCATTAATAAGTTACCCAACCTCCACAAGGTTGTTGTGTTTGGTAAAGCGATCATGGCTGGAGATTTGATATCCACATTTGTTTTGACTAAAGTATAAAATGTTATAGTATTAAAATATTGCAATGACAGTCTCAACAAAAATACTACGGACTCAATAATTCGTCGCCCTGGCACTAACTGAGCAATGCTTTGAAATAAAAGGGAGCAAAGTTGTTGAGTAGATTACACTTTCCATACAACCCAGATCTTGGTTGTTATTCGTCATCATTCGTGATACATTACCCTTCTCGGATATCTTAATAGTATGATCTCATTGCCATTGTCAATCGGTGAGAAAACTGACTTTTTTGATAACATTATATTAAATGATAACCTTATGATGGACTCTTAAGCGGATCTTAATCCACGAGTCAAGAATATTGTTTTTTCCTTGTAGTACATCTATTTTTTTTTATCTTTTCGTTTTCTTCTACAGATCCCCAACCTTGTAGAAGTAATCCATGTAGGAACGATGGAACATGCATTGACCAAGGAACTAGTGGATTTACTTGTGACTGTCCCAACGACTACACGGGAGCCATGTGTGAAACATGTAAGACTCTTTACTACTGTCATATCAAGGATTTCTTCATAAAACATATTCTGGTTCTCAGCTCTTTAGTATAGAATTGTTGTCAGTGGATATGCGAGCACTTTTATAAATCCAAAACTTAAATATTAAGTCCGGACTCATGTATGTGTCGTTTTTGTTGTTCTTTTGTAGGTTTACATATTCTTAATTTCTTTTGATGTCATTTAAATGTCATACTTCATTGTTTATCCAATTGTCGAACTGTTACTGTTTCTTATCAGACCACTTGATGGTTTGAGTTTGTACTAAATACTTGTGAATAAAATATGGGAAAATGCATACATGCAGTAAAAAAATTGACAGGATTTCCTTAAAATAAATAGATTAATTATACTACAATGGCAATGAGATTTAATCAAACTGCAACGAGAGACGTCGACTGGACTGAATGGCCACCTTGTACCAAAATAAAACATCCTTTCTATTTCTGGGATTCTAGTCTAAGTCCTGACAGGGACAATATTACGTATTACAATCCCAGATATCTGTGCCCCCCCCCCCCCCATGGCGTTCATATAAACATGATGGGTGAGTTGAACCACATGTAATGCCTTGAGCAAGGGGATTGACTAGACTGGAATTGTAGTACGTAATACGGTCCCTGTCAGGACCTAGACTACTGGGATTCAAACGCAACAAGTAAACCATGGTGATCTCATCATGGAAATCGCACAGTATAATTAAGCAACACATCTGTGTTTTTGATTATTAAGTTTTGTCCCAACTTATCATAGAAATATTTGATAAGATGGTCTTATCAAAGCATCTACCTTTGAATACATTATAAATTCTTCTTCTTTTATTGCTCCTCAATTTATTGTCAGTCAGTAACGTGTTGCTGCTCCTTTCCTAACAGATCGTCCTAACCCCTGTGAACCCAATCCATGTGAGAACGATGGAGGGTGTTTGGTGTTAAATTATGGCGATTCGTTCAAATGTGAATGCCCAGACAGTTACACGGGAGACCGTTGTCAAACAGGTAAGATTCAATCGTCAAGAAATCGAACGGTTCTATCTCCAATTAAACGTGACACTTACCCACGCTCCTACTGTCCTCTAGTCACATAACAACATTAAGCGGTTTTTTAAAAAACATTTTAGTTATCACATGTATTTCACTTTGCCAATGTCAATAACTTCACCGCTGCGCCACATCCACACACTAACAACTTTCGATACAGTTTTCCTTTTATGCAACGTGGTAAATAATAACACCTGTTGAACACTAACACCACTAGTGATGGTAAGAATTGGTTATTTCGACTCTACTAATTGTTAACTATAATCTGCTATGCTAAAAATGCTGCTAATGCACGTATCTTCTTTGCACTGCCGTTGTCTTGGTATATTGACCTTGTATAGGAATTCTCAGAGCATGCATTTGTCATAAAGTGAATGAGAAAAGAGAAAAATGAACTTAGGCCATTTTTTAATGTTAGTTTCCGATAACCGAACATATCCTAGTTAAAGCTGGCGACCCGAAATATATTTACATCACAAACCTTTTAAAGGTAAAATGGTGAGAAGTTACTTCTATCTCCATGTGCATTTACTTGTAATTTTGGTCAATTCTTTTGAAAATTCACAGAGAGACCGAGTCTTTTCAGGTGAATTTATGCAATACAGTCTGCATATTGTGTTCATCTACTTCACATCCAATTGTCTTCATTTACTTCCTTTACAGTCAACAAAGTACCACATAAATATTGTGACCGACAAGATATTACGGTTGAAGCAACTTCTCAAAAAAGTTAATTCTGACCTACAATATTTTGTATATAAGTCACGTTATCGGAAAGAAACGCTGTTAAAAAAATTGTCTTAGAATAAATAATCGTATTATCATCATGACAACGTTGTAGGCATAGTCAGATAATACATAGAAAAAAATAGTGTCCATTATTTGCAAAGTTATTATACAAAGTTTGTTATGCTTAGGACAACAGGAAAATTAATGCATATTTCTGTATCATGTATATACCTTTAGTATGTACACCAAGGATACCAACAATAATCATTTATGGACATATTATTCCGCCGGTTTGGAGAGAAACACTGCATAATTAAATCATTGCGTGATACAGGTCCGTTGTAGAAGGGTACGGTCGAAACATCGCATTCGTTTCCAATTTACCGTTGCTATATTTACTGTCCTGCTGATTCTTCGAAACATAAACATTATATTCTCTATATAGCGCTTTCTTCCACATGCTTTATCGAATGGTGGATAAATGAAGTCTGTTCGAAGCAGAATTTGTTTTTAATAAAGTACCAGAAATACGATAAAAAATATTAATGACAAATTCGAACATCCGTCACATTCCGTATATTGGCGTGCGTTTACAAGGTACTTTGCGCTTTATCACTTCATTTAGTTTTATCAGGGTAGAATCATTTTGAACGAAGTCACTTTTCATAATTTGACTATTGTTTCACTGATTAATACATTTAGTTATTTAATTGAATACTGAAAACGTCACTAGGTGACCTGATATTGTCAATTGAAGGACGGCCTTCTAGAAAATCTTTTTCCGACCCATTTTTAGGTGATGATGAAGGTATCGAATGAACGCAATTCGTCTAAAAAAGATATGGAAAGTTTCTTTGTTCTTCGCTACATTCGTTATACACTACACCATCAATATTCTTCACTTGGGCTTGCTACTGGTAGCTCGGAATTAATTTCTGTATTGGCAATCAAATAGGTGATTGGAACACATTCAAGCTTATGGTGTCGGCTACTCTAGGCTATTATGATCATTGGTGATATGTTTGCTTTAATTAATTTTCTTTAAGAGTAAACCGAACAGTTTAGTGCAAACGTTTATTTCTTTACTTTTCAATGTAAAAAGTCAGGGTTTGCTATAAATGAAAGAAACTCGCATGATATATTTTGTATATTTGTTACAAATGAGAAAAGTGACACCGTGTAGGTAAAAGTTAGTCTGTAAACAGTTAGTCTGTAAGGAAATTAATACAATACAACACCACTTCTAAAGTTAGTTTTTATCTTTCTTATGTATATGTTTATGATTATTTCTCATTTCTCAGAAAAACCTTTGGTCTGTCCAGACTATTATTGCCTAAATGGTGGAATTTGCGCTGTCAACAATAATGGTGTAAATACGTGTGAATGTAGCAATCCATACCATGGCGATAGATGTGAAAAGGGTAAGCTATCTACAGCATTGCTTGAGTCGCTCTTGATTGTTGAGAGATGTGTTAACGTACAGGAGTGGCGGAGAATGTACCAACTTGAGGTTGGAGACAAATTAGATATATAATATATATATATATATATATATATATATATATATATATATATATATATATATATATATATATATATATATATATATATATATATATATGTATATATATATATATATATATAGTTTTGGTAGTACTGGAACTCTTTCTTGGGTGTAACTCGGAGTTTCACGCATATTGCGATCATCAGACACTCTGAGTGTCTGATGATCGCAATATGCGTGAAACTCCGAGTTACACCCAAGAAAGAGTTCCAGTACTACCAAAACTATTACGCTCTGCCACTGCGGTATAGAGCACTGTCTTAGCAGATTGATACTCACCGAGTTATATATATATATATATATATATATATATATATATATATATATATATATATATATATATATATATATATATATATATATATATATATATATATATATATATATATATATATAAGATAAACATTACAATATACTTGAAACAACTCCCGTTATATATATATATATATATATATATATATATATATATATATATATATATATATATATATATATGAAATCTTAAGTTATAACTCAGTTTCACATGGCTTCGATCCTCAGGTGACTGGGTTAGATTGATGATTGCAGAAGCGTGAAACTCTGAGATATAAATTAAGATCCACTAATTTCTGGCATTAAGTATATTATGCTCTCTTATTAATATTGCATTGAGCACTGTTCTCTCCAAAGAATATCATACATACATACATACATACATATATACATACATACATACATACATACATACATACATACATACATACATACATACATACATACATACATACATACATACATACATACATACATACATACATACATACATACATACATACATACATACATACATACATCAGCACAATTCATTTCATTATCCATTAATTTTCGTCACTTTCATAACTTTATTTCATCAGTCGAATGCACAAAGGCGTGTGTCAATGGAGGAGAATGTCTTTTAACAGCCGATGGAGACCAACATTGTTCCTGTCCCATTGGATTCACGGGTGATATATGTGGAGATAGTAAGTGGTACACGATCATAAAAAATGGAATTGGGAAACTAATAAATGATGGCTCTGCGCAGACGAAGCAGGGAGGTGTTTGGTAGCGAGAATAACTCATAATGACTGACTAACGCTTCCTGGTTTGGGTTAAGATTCATTGGACAGTCGATGAGTTCTCTCCAGTTGGTGAAATCCGCTGCTATGAAAAAACTTGCATTCTCATGGTGCTCAGACCATTATTATTGTGATCTGAGTATAAATTGCTTTATTAAGTTAAGGCGCCCTCCAGTGACAAAGTTAAGCGATAGAGAACATGGAAAAGGATAAACATAGTTGAATTTAGGGTCAGCCTACTTCAGCCTACAACAGAGGGAGTTCTGTATTTCTCATACTGAATACCCAAGGCATTGTGACTACGATATCTACCTCTCCTAGTCATCTGCCTTTAAATAAAGTCATTGAAACTCTTAGAACGCCCTCAAGTGGTTACAACCTATATTCTCCAGCAATAAATTGACCAATCACATAGTTCCTTTGATGTGACTGCTTTTCCAACATGGCTGCCTCAGTCACCGAATTTAACTTCAAAGTTAATCTTTCAAAAGCAAAGTGTTTGAAATATTCTTTAGTAGCAAGGACGTGTTGGTGATAAGCCTCACAGGTAGCAGAATCTACAGTAAACACAAGGACGCACCCCCATTGGGCAGTGAGTTGTCGATGGCAGCCAATCAGGTTAACCGTTTGAGGGCGATCTCAGATATGAGTTTCAATGCAGTTGACGGGAGAGATAAATATCGCAGACATAATGCCTTAACTATTTAAAATCAACATTTCTAGAATTCTTTTTCCACAGACTAAATCTATAATATCGTGTCTTGTGCTATACTTTGTCTCTGGATGACGTCATTCATCACAAACATGTTATTAATACACTAAGTTCATAAATTGATCTGTTGAGGACATGTAGGAGTCATTGCGTGGTGTCACTTCAGTTGCTAAGTAACTACTTATCTATATTTATTTCTGCCATGTAATTAACCTGATTGCATGCAATTAATCGGCCTTGATACTTTCCAGGCGTAACTAACTGCGATGACAAACCATGTGTAAACGGCACATGTGTACCCTCCGGTTCGTCTTATACATGCATGTGCGATGCTGGCTTCGGTGGTACACACTGCGATACGGGTAAATATTGTCATACACTATTTGGATATGAAAACATCAAATATATATACAATTATACATTGTAATGTGCAGTAACACCAATTTATTATGCAGAAACATGTTGAGCACCCCCCCCCCAAAAAAAATTGAGCACCCCCCCCCCCCAAAAAAAAAATAAAAAAATTCCCATGTTTTGTCTGTGTAATAATGTTTCTCATGAATCTCAGAGTCGATGTACAGGTGATCAAGAGGGGTTTCAGTTCAAGTATGGTGCGACGTTGCAAATGAATTTTCTATCTCTGTATTCCTTGAGCTCTCGTCAAAATCAACGCCTTAGAGTATACAGGAGATTGTCATTGGCCATTTTTAAGTAGTATTGATTTGCCGTTATATATTGTTGTGATTGATAAAACTATGAAAAACGTGTTATAACATTAAGTCCCCATACCCCCCCCCCCCCACACACACACACACCATGCAGTTTTTGATACCGTATTCACTTACACTCTTACACACTTAAAGAAAAACAGGTCACAGGTCAAAGGTCAAAGTTGAATATCTCTATATTCCTTATCTTCAACAGATATTGATGACTGCACCCCCAACCCATGTGAGAACGACGGTGAATGTGTTGATGGTATTGCTACTTTCTCGTGTACATGTCTGGAGGGATACACTGGAACTACTTGCAATAATGGTAAATATGGTTCCAATATGTTAACATCATAGTTCTCTCTCAAAAAACTGTTTGAAATTGAAAGATGTTGTAGCTCGATTGTGTGTGCAGTGGCGCTGTTGCCATGACAGCATGAACATATTAACATTAAACTACGCTATACCATCATTCAAGACAAAAAAAATGTAACAAAATAAAATAAAATAAAAAATTAAGTTTGTGCTTTTTGTCTTATAAGATGTTCAGTAAATTTTCTGCTGATGTGTTTGTGTGTGTCGACAAAAATAATCATTTCTGATCAGTCTTTTTCAACACGACAATTTCAACAAGCGATTCAAGCGAATGCGTCGATGAATAACAATAACACGATACAACGTAAGATAATTGTCTGAATTTATTTGACTGGTATTGAAACTAACCCCAACTCATTGGGTGATCGTCTACAATTATTGTATAATTTACACATACAATTTGTGGCATCATTGTCAAAAAAGTGTGAATTATTCTCTGTGAGGAGGGAGAATTAATCATCAGAATTGCTTAGATGGTACAAGGCATGGCAAGAATTGAAACTAACTCGAACTCAAAGCAACGTGTGATTTAAAGTTATTATATGATCTACAAATGTAAAGCATAAAAGTATGCCATCGGTGTATATATATAACGTTATGAAGAGACAATTACGTCATAGAAAAGGTGTATATATGTAGACTTAATTTGTTTGTTAACTCATTCCAGATACTATGGCAACATGTCAAATAATGCCATGCCAGAATGGTGGTACTTGCAAATCTCGAGCCAATTCACGTGGTTACGTCTGTACTTGTGCTCCAAAGTTCGAGGGATTAAATTGCGAAAGATGTATGATATGTTTCATATTGGCATTTACCTGTTATTTACTAGATGTTTTTAAGCTTTAGATCATTCCATTCATTATTCATAGATTTGCATAAAAAATATCTCATCCGCTGATGCGTAGTCTAGTCGCTAGCGGTCTTGTTTACGTATTCATGTAATATTTTGCTTTGCTCACTCTGATGCGTTACTTCTGCTTTGTTAGTTAAAAATTACGCATGCTTACAAACAAAGGCATGGCATATGTGCATGGCATATTATATATATATATTGCATGACTTAAATCGCTGTTGATATAAGTATTGGCAATCCCTGAAGTAGTTTATAAATCTTAAAAATTGATATGACAGATGACGCATGCTGGAAGGGAGGATGACGTCTGATAATGCCGGGGGGTCAAATCATCCTCTCGGGTTTCGCCGTGAAATACTTAAATCGTCAGTCAATTTTTAGTGGTGTATGGTGGTTGATGCTACCCGAAGCCAGGGATATTTACGTACTGTTGCTGCTGGAAGGACGACGTTTCTAGATCTTATTACTGTCCGGCTTTTCATGTTTGAGATGGATCATGTCCATTATCATATTCATAAATGTTGGTCTGACGGCTGCAGTTCAGAAGGGACCAAAACAGGGAAACACTACCCATTATCAAAATTTCGCTTTGCCACTATAAGTGTTCACGATTTCGGCAGTTGATTCATCAGTGGGTGTTGATGGATTCATTGAGCTATTGGTGTGAGATGCGGAACTATCATATGCATCATTAGTATACACAGTCATATACTTAGTCATCCACACAGAATTGAAAAATGCAAACGATTCGATCTCTTGCGCCCTCTAGCGTTTGTTTTTGGCATTACTCGATGTGATCGATGGCGTGATATATGTATTGTTATAGCATTTTCTAAATCGTATGATTGTGCGATAGATACATTATATCTGTCATAATATTGCCTTAGGAGCTGTACAACACTAGAGGGCGCTACAGGTCGAAAATCAACGTCAACATTGCCATCTTGCTTGTTCTAGTCACAGTAATTGCCTGCATTCACATCATTAAAATGCCGCGCCCTTTATAAGTAACATTCTGTACGTTTTGCTGTCTCTCATTGGGATCCATCTAGGGGTAATGATCGTCAGATTTCAGATTTATCGGAATGTTTTGAAATACAATTCGCTTGCAAAAAGCTGCTTGTAGTAAAACTGTGTGATCCAACATTTATATGTGATTTTATGTGATTAAACAACTGTTTTTATATGCAAAATTTGAAGATATTGGAAACAGCCAATGGAGAGCACGAAATCGATCATTACCCATATTTCCCAATGATTTTGAAAAAGTTTGGTATAAGCTATAAACCCTGTGGCAGACTTGTGTGGAGTTTTGAATTTCGGCACAAACAGATTTCATGCCTGGAAGATTTATATTAGTGCAACCACGAAATATACGGTGTCGAACCTATGAAAAGCGTCGAAATATATTTATTAAATCAAAAATCCGGGTTGTCTAACTCTTTCATTCAAATAGTTCGCGAAACTCAAGAATACCGGGTACAATATGAATGATGGAACTGGGTTTGTAACCCCAGAGATGAAGGAGCCAAGTGTATATAACATTAGGGTTAGGGGTTTCTGGTTTTAGAATATTGATCTCGGATAAAAATAACTTATTTGACCAGTGCACATCGTATCGAACAGAAACCATTACCCAGATTGCCCTGCAAGTGTGCCCAAAGTCGCCATGTGTCGAACACCAGAACTCCACACCGTCTCCATAGTAGCTAGTGCTCCCATAGCACGTCTGGATATAATATGGAAGAATGTCTGCTGTGTATTCATTTTGTATTTTCTGTACTTTTTTGTAGCTGTTAGTTTAACTACGGTACCCCCACCGTGTAGTGTCAATCCATGCAAGCATGGCGGGACTTGTATTCACACCAATAATAATCTGGACTATCTATGTGCATGCACCGATGGATATAAGGGAATAACTTGCGAGGATGGTACGTAATGTTGTCTTGTGTTCACAACGTGATCAATCCGAAAGCTTAAGGAGTATTTGGAAACCATTTTCATTTAGCTTAACTACTCGGAGCTTAGGAACAGTGTTAAACAACAACAACAACAACAACAACAACAACAACAACAACAACAACAACAACAACGTGATCAATCCGAAAGCTTAAGGAGCATTTGGAAACCATTTTCATTTAGCTTAACTACTCGGAGCTTAGGAACAGTGTTAAACAACAACAACAACAACACCAACAACAACAATAATAATAATAATAATAACAACAACAACAGACAAGTAACACATTTAAACAAACAACACACAAGTAAACATACAGTTGTTACTCACAACATGCATGAATATTACTTTTGACAATGAATACGACTCCAAAACATATAAGTAATTATTAAATCCGGGACCCCATTTAAAGATATTTGCGTTAAATAGTAAAACAGTCTTTGTACACATTTTTCACTTGTATTTGCTGTTTTATTTCCAGTGAAATAAGCCCCTTTCATCCAATTGAATACTCTTTTCAGCGTTAACTTAAGGGTGTCACTTATTCACATTACTTTGTGACTTTTATTGAACAGAAACAGCATCACCAGGAGGAGACTCTGAGGAAAGCAAGGATGGGTACAATTTAGCAATAGAACCCTGGTGGATTGCCTTGATCTGTCTTGTCGCCATGCTCTTAATCGTCTTCATTTGTATTGTCGTCTGCACACGGAGAAAGGGCAGAAAGAGTGTTGACGACAATTCATAACATGGAAAACATCTGATCACATGACCAGCACGTGGGCATACCTATTTGCATATGTGTCATTTTTTTAATTGGTGGAAGAAAAAGAAATACAATTTTTAAATGGAAGACCGTACAATGTAACTGAACAATTAATTAAATACCGCCTTGAGGATACAGAATTTATATAACTTTTTTTTTGCAATTTGATACTACGAATTTACAACAAATACCTTGATACTGTACCGGGATTTCATCCTCAATACGCTACTATATGTTCTTCTCTCATTTAAATTTTCTGTTGTGTTCTTGATGATATTTTATGGCGGTTATTTCAGACTGTCCTTCAAGGTGCCTAAAATCGAATCGTATCAACCTTACACTGATAGCATTGGCCCATCTATTTACCCATGATGCTTTCTGTCGATAAAATGTTATGCAGAACACAACACAACAGATTGAAGTTCGGAGATGTAATGATAGTAGTTATATAAATTATGTTACACTTTTTCCTCACATACATATGCAAACAAACAAATAGCCAGACAAACAGACAGGCAGCCAGACATGGAGAAAGACAGACAGACAGACAGACAGACAGACAGACAGACAGACAGACAGACAGACAGACAGAGAAAGAAAGAAGACATATATGTGTGTCTATATATATATATATATATATACATATATACACATATATATATACACACAATGACACACACACATATACACACAATGACACACACACACACACACACACACATATATATATATATATATACACATACACACACACACAGCTTAAATCAAAATCTTGTTCTAACATATCTAAACAATTTGTCCACAATACATGAGGTGCTTTGACATATGAATCCTAGCACATCAATTCTTAACGACCTAGAGGCTATGTTTTTGAAGAGAGAGAGTGAGAAAAAATAATCGATATCCTGTATATGGAAAATCCACATGCTGTAGACATTGGCTTCTTTTATACAATATGTATATACAGAAAAGTGTTGAAAATTTGATAAATACATTGTATTTTAGTACTCTTGGAAGATTATTTAACGGGAATCACAAGTTTTAGCTGTAGAGAGAACTGTAGTTTTCGTGTGAATTGTATGGATTCTGTATGTGGTTTACTTTTTAGACTTGAGACGGTGTCAAAATATATGGCGCTCTAATTATTCCAGAAAAAAAAATACAAGCACTTTTCGATCACAACGAATGATATCACTTTATACATGTAATTGTTTGTTTCAATGAACTATTGCAATCTTGACTGACACAATTTGAATATATTAATATTCATGATCAGAGTCAGCCTTTGCAAGTTTGTATGTGAAAACCACGTTTCGGATATGTAAATTATATGGTAATTATATTATAATGAAGATGAATATTCAAATGTGTCAAATTGCGTCATTCTTGTATTGCAATCGTTGAGTTTTTTTGACAAAGAATCTATGCAATTCTCTGATATGGGGTATCTTTTTATTTTGTCAAAATAGAGTCGTCTGTATAATTTTATCAACTGAAAGTACTCGCTTAGAATACTATATAAGACGAATTTTAATTTCTATTTGTTTGTTTGTTTAGACGGATTTTAGACTGGGTATTTTATAATAAACTAATTAACACCTGGATTGGGTACAGATAGACTCCGTGTCATTTTCACTGATGTATGTTGAAGTCACATTTTTTCAAAATGAGCGTGGGTGTTTAGACATGGGGACAGCGTATAACGATTGGTAATACCACCGTCCCTGGAGGCCGGGTAAAGGGTACATGGTTCGACGTACGTTGAGTTGAGACAAAACGTCGTCTGGCTTCAGAATATTTTCAGCGAAATTGCTATATTTCCGTTTATTCCTTCTTTCTTCGGCCTACCAGGCCATGTACCGCTGTCCCATTAGCAGATCACAGTCAACTGATGTAAATTGTAAAAACGTCAACGTACAATGTTTTCAGGCATATCAGTGGGTCAAATGTAACGACTGTACTTCAATGTGTGTGGTGCCAGGCGATAAGATGTAGCAATATATTTAGTAAGATATTTGTCAAGCCAGACAATAAAATGTAGCAACATTAGTAAGATATTTGTCGAACCAAACGATAAAATTGTAACAATGTAACATATTTCTCGAACCAGACAATAAAATGTAGCAATGTTAGTAAGATATTTAAATATTCCTATATTTATATACGATTATTAATAAATAGTCTCGGCTACTTACAATGGGTGTCGCCATCCAGCATTTACTTGCATGAATTAAATTGATGTCACTTTAATTAAAAATGCAAATTAAAAATTGAGCATTTCATCGCATTTTGTACTTAAAAGTCAGGCGCACACTAGAGCAATTAGCTGAACAAAATTTCACTCGTGACAATTTGCTCAGGCTGATTCCTCATGTGTGCGGGCAAATTTTCATGAGATTTTGGTCATTCGTGGCCGTGAGCCAAATATCTAGTCTTGCTGCTTGACGCTCGGGCTTTCTTTCGATGCTATAAGCGAACGAAGTTCGCAGTGAGGGATTGCCCGAACATGGATGTTCCATCCTCGATAGCGATGTTCGGTCGTGTGTCGTATTGTATCGGAAGAACATCCGAGGTCTAGCAGATAGACTACCAAATATCTAGCCTGTTTGATAATTTTGGCCAATTATTCTACAAAGTTTCATCTAAATCCTCATCTAGCCTTGGAGACATCTTGCTAACAAACAAATTAAATAAATAAATAAACAGGAGTACTACTAAAAAAAACTCTCCTCCATACATACTCCTGTTGGCGAAGGTATGTAAAAGAACCGTTCCATTACTAAATGCAACATTGTAAAATTACAAAGGAATCTCAATTACTCCAAAGTATTGTGGGTCTTGCATCCCATGTCATGTATTACATTTTTATTATTTGTTGTTTTAAACTGAAAACTTACAAACCAAACAATGAGTATATTGATACACAAGAGGGAGCAGAAAACAATAAAACTTGTTATTTCAGTTGTATGGCAAAAAACCCTATCGTATAAATTTGAAATTGAATTGAATGTCATTAACCTTTTCATAAATCTGTCTGTCGCTGCCCCCCTCTGACTGGCTGTCTGTCTGTCTTTATGTCTGTATTTCTGTCGCTGTCTGTCTCCCTGTTTTTCTATCTTTGGGTTTGCGTTTCCCACATGTTTGTTTGTGTATTTGTGTGTGTGTGTGTGTGTGTGTGTGTCTGTCTGTCTGTCTGTCTGTCTGTATGTATGTATGTATGTATGTGTATGTATGTATGTATGTATGTATGTATGTATGTATGTATGTATGTATGTATGTATGTATGTCTTCTATCTCTCTAACCCACTCCCTCTTGCTCTATCAAATCTAAGGTGTCTTTATTTGACTCTACATCGAGGTTTCAGCACTATGTCAAAAGGTTCTGGCTGACGCGTCAAACCAACTGTTCCATGAATTGATGGCTTGTCAACACCGATTGGTAGAGATACTTCATAACGGTGCATTATGTTAGAGATAATAAGGAAAAGTTCTGTTCTAGCCAACATCTCTCCAAGACAAACACGCCTACCTAAACCATATGGCACGAACTTCATGTTATTGTACGATGTCAATTTCCCCGTTTCGTTATCCAAGAAACGATCGGGACGAAATTCAAAAGGATTTTGGAATACATCAGGATCGTGAGAAATTGCCCAGAGGTTGGTAAGAATAATAGTCTGTTGGGGTATGTCGTATCCTGCCAGTGACGTATCACAAGTTGTTCTGTGGGGGACACCAAGTGGTGATACATTCGAACGTCGTAGAGTTTCATAAATCGCTGCTTCGGTGTACTGAAGATTCTCATGATCGCTATATAGTGGATTACGATTCCAACCAATTACAGCGTCCAATTCACGATGGATTCTATCTTGTACATTTGGATGGTACAGCATTTGAATTAGGAACCATTTACAGACACCTACCAAAGTTTCGGACCCTAAAAAGGGAAAAATTGTCAAAGTACAAATAAAATAACATAACGATAGAAGGTACTTCAAAACAAGAAGCTTTCATAATGTTAGGAGATTTAGTTGACACATCAATGACTATCTGATTAGTCACGGTCGCTCGGAATCTTAGACTGAAAGCGCAATATTCTACCAAATTTCTTTCAGACCATGTGTCATCATGTCATTATTAGGAGTTTACAGAGTTGTGTTAGCTGACAACTTTAACTTCAAGGACTGTCATGATGTTAGCGATGGGACTAATCATAGACCCTCCACCAACTCATCACAATTTGGAGTATCCTTCCCTCAGTAATATATAGTCTAAAAGTAATATATATATACTTCTGACACTTCTTTCGAAAAATAACTTCAAGGTTGGTATCCAGAATATAGCGTATTCCGTCTTTGTTGTTGTTGTTGTTGTTGTTGTTGTTGTTGTTGTTGTTGTTGTTGTTGTTAATGCCAGTGAACTTGATGGAGTGCAGATTTTCAATTTAAACTTAAAAAGCCTGCTGAGGTGCGAAACTGGTTGAAGTACAATCTAATGATGAAGGAGAGGAATTTTGGCATTGGGTCGATTTCTCTCTACCAAGTTATACTATAAACATTCTTCTCACACTCGCTCACTCACTCACTCACTCCCTCACTCACTCACTCACTCACTCATTTTCGTTGTCATGTCACTTGTGGGCCACCGTACGTAATACTTAATACTACTATTGGCAACATTACCTGCACAAATAATATCCATCACTAACTCAATTATATGGTCATAACTATACACATCTTCAGCCGACATGTCCGCTTTGACCTTTTTGGCCTCGTCCATCCTAGCGATCAACATCATGTCCGTCATATCCCTGGGATTTTCCGTATCCAGAGTTGCTAAATGGTTCTCTAATTTAATCTTCATGAATTGATGTCTGCACTCGCTAGCTGTCTTCAGCCTCCGTAGTCTGAAATACACTAACGGTGCTAGCCAAGGAGCAAAATCTGAGAGAGAGAGAGAGAGAGAGAGAGAGAGAGAGAGAGAGAGAGAGAGAGAGAGAGAGAGAGAGAGAGAGAGAGAGAGAGAGAGAGAGAGAGAGGGGGGGGGGGGGGACAGACAGACAGACAGACAGACAGACAGACAGACAGACAGACAGACAGACAGACAGACAGACAGACAGACAGACAGACAGACAGTTGATTATAAACTAATGGAAATGGGGTTTTCGCAAATATACGTAGTTAAGTTCGTAGTTAGAGCTTGAACAAAGTCCACATGATATTTCGGAGATGGTGGTGGGGGGAGGGGGTTCAGTGAAACGCACTGTACCATTTACAATAATATTAATTTACATATGTAACCAAACTCACCGGCTGGATTTCCTTGTAGTTCTTGAAATATGACTTTATTCCATTCAACAAAGTGTTGGAATTCAGGATCATCGTAGTCATAGGACTGTCCGATTGCAAGCTGACATACTGTATTAAATGTTACCATCGTCAAGTCTTGGTGAGGATCAAACGATAGACCACTTTTCTTGTCAAAACGATCTATACAAATTACAAAGTCATTTCTACGTTATATTCATTAATAAGTAGACGATATTCGAATAATTTCATTCCCTGTATATAGATTTCTCACTTATAATTATATCAACTAACAATGCAATGTGATATCACACAGGTCTACTTCCAATATTTCGACTGAAAACACCTTCATCTGAGAATAAACCCATGGTTCAAACTAGCAATTACCAGTACCATGCTTTATGTATGTATGTATGTGTGTATGTATGTATGTATGTATGTATGTATGTATGTATGTATGTATGTATGTGTGTATGTATGTATGTATGTATGTATGTATGTATGTATGTATGTATGTATGTATGTATGTATGCATGTATGCATGTATGCATGTATGTATGTATGTATGTATGTATGTATGTATGTATGTATGTATGTGTGTGTGTGTGTATGTATGTATGTATGTATGTATGTATGTATGTACGTATGTATGTATGTACGTATGTATGTACATGTATGTATGTATGTATGTATGTATGTATGTATGTATGTATGTACGTACATATATGTATGTATGTATGTATGTATGTACGCACGCACGCACGCACGTACGTACGTACGTATGAATGTATAACTTTTTCTTATCTTAAAAGTTACCAGTTTTCCTCAAGAAATGATATGTTTTGGTTACAGGGAATCATTCAAATTTATCAAAACAAAATCAACTTACTAAACAACTTCTCAATTTCAACAGTTATTATATTGATCCATTTTGTAGTTCCAAACATTTTCAGTGAACTCGCTGCAATTCTTCGATGGAGTACTAACTTTTGCGAGTAATCTTGGAAAACAAGATCTTTGTTGTCGGTACTGATTCGCCAAGTTATAAAATCGTCTGGACGGCCTGCAAACTGTACACCTTTATGTACCATTGCTTCTATCATAGTTTGGTAGGTATTTACTACAACAACATTTTTGCCGAACAATTTTACACTGTATACGCTACCTGCAACGAACAACATTGACATTAATTCACGTACAAGTATATCGTCTGCGACAAAATTATCATGTGTTCAAAATCAAGACATAGCTAATGCATGGATCTATGTTTGTTATGTGTTCTGCTATAATAACTATACACGGTTTCTCTCATGTACTTGGACATAGAAAGTGATAATCGTAGAAGTGATATGGACTATATTGGGTATTCTCGGACTGATGTCACTTTACAACGCTTCATACTGCAAGGTTGCTTTGCGAGGATATGTATAAAACAGAATGCACAAAATGAAGTCTGACATTTCGAAAAATGCATATACACAATCATCAACAGACAGATGGGTGGGTGGGTGGGTGATTGAATGAGTAACTGTCGGTACACAGGCAGACAACCACTTCATTATCGACAACAGACAGACAGACAGACAGACAGACAGACAGACAGGCAGGCAGGCAGGCAGGCAGGCAGCACGCGCGCGCACACACACACACACACACACACACACACACACACACATACATACATACATACATACATACATACATACATACATACATACATACATACATACATACATACATAAGGCCTTACCGTAAGTTTGACTCCATTCTGTCAAGGTCAGATATGAATATTCACCAAGTTGTGCTACATTACCAACAATAGGCCATCCCTTCGGTCCTGGGGGGTACTTTACAGGTAGATTAGACTTCTTTGTAGTCAAACCAATGACAATAAGGATCACAAGAATCAGTGATAACAGTATTTCGGCAAACATTCTGATAAAAGATGGGGGAGGCGAGATTGAAAAAGTTATATTCATGATGACAAAATTGCAATAACAGAACAGTAATTGTGTAATGGAAGCGACACCTTTCAACTTGTCATGTAGGCCTTTCTACGTCTGTGTTGACAAGGGTCAGCCCAACGTCAACGGAGGCGACCACGGAGTTTAAGTCTTCCTTTCCGTCACCAAAGCGAGAAATGTCGTAGTATTTCACCGAAAACAAAATAATGTAAAAAAACAAACAAAAAAACCAAAAAAAACACCCAGAAATTCCGATGTTTTATCGAAAAGAAATATAAATCCCGATCTATGTTGTGTACTCTCTACTGTTACAGTACTTCACAAAACTATTTTACATTTTGGCATGCATTGTGACTTTGGTCGTCTGAGACAAACATTGGACCATTTACTGGAGTTTGTCGAAACCCTCGCGGCTCTCGAGTCTTAATCCTGTGTGTTGTCACTCTCACAGCGAACAATCGGTATACACGTTTAGACAAGATCCATGGCATCGGATAATGGATCTCAAGTAGGTGGTACAGACATTGTGCTGATTGATAGGAGACAATTACATGACGATTAAAACATACTCTCAGGATTGTTCTAAGTTTGTTCGAGACTTACAAGGGGAAACAGACTCCGTAACTATTTAAAGACATTCACCACTTCAATGCTGTCAATCAGACTTTCCAAAAAAAAAGTTGACGGCATTGAATCCCGAAAAGCGAAAGTACACGTACATTTGAACACTATTTTATTTCTATTGACGAGACAGCTCTCTCTCTCTCTCTCTCTCTCTCTCTCTCTCTCTCTCTCTCTCTCTCTCTCTCTCTCTCTCTCTCTCTCTCTCTCTCTCTCTCTCTCTCTCTCTCTCTCTCTCTCTCTCTCTCTCTCTCTCTCTCTCTCTCTCTCTCTCTCTCTCTCTCTCTCTCCCCCACACATCATTGACACTCCTTTATCGTCTACTAAAGGAACCAGTCAGGTGATGTGAAGTAGTGTACAACATGATGTTGGAATGATCAGAAAATTAACAACCTGTAGATCATAATTAGTGGTAAATTAATCATTACGGTATGTAGTAAACATAAAACACATTTGTGGGTTTATTTTTTTGTAATGGTCTGTAACCAGCTTTTTCAAACTTTATCCGTGAGTACATTCATTTCAGATGTATGGGTATTGTATTAAGTGAAAGTAACATTTGCTAAGATATCGCCATGTAACCTACCTAAAATTCGATTAATTATTTATCGAGTAGTGAATTCTGAAACAATGAATTTGAGTGTTCACTTTGAAATAGTACTTACCCGTATGCATGTACAACTGCAACCTGAACTAAGATCGAAGAGGTGCGTTGACACTGCCAGAAGCACATGAAGACTGCGGGCAGCAATGGATTATGGGGGCCACTCAAAGCGTTGACTTGACCGTGCATGGTCAGGCGGAATTCCAAGAACCCTGTCTTTTGTTCGATAGTTTTGTTGAATTGCTAGCCAATGTAATATGTAAAAGTAAAATGAAATGGCGGGTGGGCGAGCGACTGATTGATTGGTTGGTTGGTTAGGTGGGTAGTTAGTTGATTGATTGGTTGGTTGGTTGGTTGGTTGGTTGGTTGGTTGGTTGGTTGATTGATTGGTTGGTTGATCGACCGACCGACCGACCGATCGATCGATCGATCGATCGATCGATCGATCGATTGATCGATTGATCGATTGATTGATTGATTGATTGATTGATTGATTGATTGATTGATTGATTGATTGATTGATTGTCGTAATTCGGTGTGCAGTAAATACTTACATAAAACCACAGACAAGTAAGACAACTTCTTTGTTGTCTGTGATAAAACTAATCTAACCTTTGTATACATAAGATATATACCTTGTACGTACACCCACGGACAACTAAGTTGTCTGTGTGGTACACCGTATTAAACGAAACCTTCTGGCATTCTTTCCCAATGACAGAGTTTGGCTTGACCCCAGGACTGAAACAATGACTCACCAACAAATTTGTACAACGGTGTACACGGGTTTCATTTCAAAGGCTAATTTCTCAAATTCGTTTTTATGAAATTTATTCAAAAAGGTGTGTGTAACGGAAGTGAACACCTGTGACAGGTGATAATTAGCATGATTCAAATTATTAACCATTTGCACATGTTCCTCGTACCCTTTTAGTTTGGATCAACCCTCTACGAATAAAAAAGTCCCCATGAGAAAGATGTTAATCTATGTAAATTGCGGCATATAAGCTTAAAGTTCTGCCAGTGATTACTTTTCTGTACCTAGACACGTTTCAGGAAATAATAGAACTGAAGTAACTTTTTATTTTACATAATTGTAAAACAAAAATTAATGATGACAACGATGTTGTATGTGCAAGTTCAAAGTACCAATAATTAGTCATTGTACATGTCAATTAAAATCCATTTTATCTATTAGTATAGGAATAAGTAGAAATCGTAATTCGACAGACAGACAGACAGACAGACAGACACACACACACACACACACACACACACACACACACACACATATCAGTACACTCGCTGTGCCTCGTGATAATTTACATCATTCCGATACAAAAGGTAAAGTTTACACCCGATACTCCACGCCACAACTAGTTGGATTTCATATACTTATTAACAATAGTTCTATACAATCAAACGAAACCGGCTTTCAAAATGTTGTTTCATGTGAAATGCCTATAATGTCTACTCGTCCAATCAAAACTTTTCACATAGAAACATAATAAAAACTAAAGAGTAATGTACACTCTCAATCAAAGCTAATTTCTCAACCATATATGATAATTGGTATAAATTACAAAAATGCACAATTATACATTGTTAGACCATGTCAAAATTGATCACTTTAGATTAATATAAAATAAGATAAAAAACGAAAGATATTCACTGGGATAATAATAAATTTAAAACAGTTATTAACAATTACACAGGTGAAGTAATAAGACATGGCGCAATTGATGTAACATAGCGCCCTCTTTGATGAATTCTGTCAATGGTAATACTGGATGGCCATGGATGCCCTAACGCCCATCAATGAACGATAGTAAAATACTTGCGACATATCATGGGTGGAAAAGTTAAATCGTAAAAAGATAAATCGTACTGCCACGGTCAGGAAGAATGTGTATACGTTACTGTTGCTTTAATCGCAATATGTATGAATGTAGCCAACCTTCTGTCTTAAAGTATGCTGTATACCTCGAGCTCGCGACTGTACTGACGACAGTGTCATTCGCGATGCAAAACAGCTACAGTGCATTTCAAAATACAGTTCAACTTCTCCATTTGATAAAACCACACAGATGTCAATTATTGCTACATTTTGTCTAAAATAAATGAAATAAGGCATTTAAATGAAGTACTACAAACGGAGGTAGACACGCGGGCGCCAATGTTTTGACGCCAGCGTTTGATGGATACATGGATACATGCGTTAGTTCACTTCATTTAGACAGAATGTTGCAAGAAAGTGAATTCATTTAAATCTTGTTGTGGCACGTGTATATTCTTATTAGCTTCTGCATGGGTATATCAAAAGGAGAAGCTCTACGGTATTTTGAATTTTGCTGTACATCCTACACCTACCTACACCCACTCTTCGTGTGACTTAGACAATCTGTTGAATCTGAGATTGGTCTGAGCTGAGACACAATGCTGTAGTTGTGTCGTCAGATCGATGATATAAAAATCTCGAAAACACAAAGTATGCTACTGCAAACGAATGAAAACGAAAGAAGATGGCAAACGCATATGCCAAATCGGTTATAATATGCCATATCTCTTCACCAAAGAAATATCTTTGAACTGGGGTAAGGCTGACAGCCTCTATTTCGAAAAAACTATCAAGGATCCAAAAACCAAAATTACAGATGAACAAATAAGAATAAACATGTTGTAACCTAGCAACGGACTGATTGTGACCGGGAAAATACCTCAGGGATGATATCAAAAAAGTGACCTGTAACCAAACTTGCAAAAAGTTAAAAATTCGTTCGAATAACAAGATAACAGCGAAACGGCGGGGAAAAGGGGGATGGTCATCGTCAACCAAAATACCTATAGCGGCGATGATCCCCATGAATATGTAGAGGAACGAGCCGTTAACGGAGATGATAAGGAGAGCAGCGTCTCCATGGAAAGGTACCTGGTCGCAATGGTGACGGGTTAGGCCACCAAACCCTACCTGACAACTTATAATCATTAAAATGTAAAATGCAATGGTGAAGTAGTTATATAATTGAAAACTTATAGAGTCGACCTCGAGGGTCTTCGACTGGAACAATTGACAAGCAGATACGATCAGTCCAATACTAACGGCAAGACCAGCTAGGAAAGCAACTCCTCCAAATCGCAGGTATAGCTTCAATGAATCAATTAGTTCATGTGTGGTCTTACAAATTCGTGACGTCAATCTGGGAGTCGTTGTGATAGTGTTTGCACCAGTGTTCGTGTTCTCAGTGTTATTTTCACTTTGTTGATACCTGCAGACTGCTACATCATCCGTTAGATGTGCCAAACTCTCATCGTTCATCTGATGTCCCTCGTCTCTGCAACAATGTCTGCGAAATCGCCCGATCAAGCTGGCTGTCGCCAAGGTCTCGCCACCATTTTCCGTCTCTAAAGCTGCATACTGCGATCTACGTTTTCCTGAATTGGCCCTCAAACATAAACATGCAATGAGCGAGTATAGATAGTTACGCACAGCAAAGCAAGTACCACTGCGACCATCGTCATCTTCTAGTGTTATTGAGGTCAATTCGACGTCAGCCATTGATGACCAAATTTGGTACAGCATACCTGCTGCCAGTAGTGAATACTCTAGCGTGAATGGAGAGAAATATGGCTCGATGTCACGGATCAGGTTGTCAATAGACGTTGTCCGATATGCACATTTCAGCGGATGAGATGTGTTAGTTTTTGAACCCATTTGTGGTTGTACGTTGATGAAGTTTGTTCCGTTTCCATGCACGATTGGAGTAAACCCCTCTTGTACTTCATGAATATATGAGCCGAACCAGAGGGAAACATTGACGGCAAATATAAACAGAATGACGTACCTAAAATACGAACACTTCTTGAATGTTACTCGAGTGAAAACAAGCAGGAAACGTACCTGAATGCATATAAAGAAAACGTATATTGTGTGGTAAAACAAATCTACAAAGTCTTCAAGAGGTTCTGGTGCAACCGAAAGACAATTACCGGCACGAATCAAGTAAAATACGTCGATCGTTATACGACCAATTCCGAGCACAACTATACCCTTCATAGACAGGTGTAACTCACTGTCTTGGTAACCGTCGTGAGTAGCGCCATTTTGGTTGGAACGCCAAACCAAATACCCCAATTTCATCCACACGCGCCTCTTTTGCAAGAAGATAAGCATGAGTATGATGCAGACAACCATTTGAACCGAACGCCCGGTGAGTAACACGATTTGCGTTAGTAATGTATCATTCACAGTTTTTAGGTAGTAGCAGAGTTGGACAACGATCCCAACGCATACTAGGGCAGACATCAGTAGGATTGCCGATATACTGCTGTCTTCCTCGTGTCTGGATGAGTTTTGAGGGTAGGACAACTTCTCTCCTGTTTTGAATGGTGCAACCAACCAGTAACGTCGACCATAACTGGCAGGCGTTGTGGAAATTGGCCGTACAGACATTTTGATGTGATGAATTCGATGGTTTACTCTGTTACTGCTTAGACTCCAGTTTCAATTTGTTAAACAAAATAATATGCAACACGGGTGGAGCTGAAATAAAACGAGGAAGTACTCGAAATGAGGTTACTTCCGTGTATCAGCGAACAAAAAGAACACATGCAACACAATTAATATGTAAATACAGTAGGTCACATAAAAATAGCGCCAACATTGTGTAGCACAACTGTGCAGTTTATGTTATATTTTTTTTCACAAGCCAATCCATCCCTGTTGTTACCTATGCAACATGTATCATAATTTTACTGTTGCTATGTGATGTAAGAGAGCACTTACAAATTACGAGAGGCTTGTGCCCTGTTTTATTTTGGTCAGGGGAAGCAATAAATACTTAAAATAGGTAGTCTATCAGGTACGCCGTGACGGGGCGCCCTCACAGCTCGGTAAACCCATCCCACGACACGACGTATCTTAGTCTATACTGCCCATCGTCGTAAACCACAGTCTCTTTTACGGCACTGTCCAAGACGCATCGATGAGAGGCTATAGCAGAAATATGTGTTCTGGCTTGCGATTTTGATACTGCCAGTCAACTCAAACAAATGTATTACACATGCATAGAGTTCAATCGATGTCGGCAGTACAAATTTCTAAAGTCATTGTCCCGCCCTTTTCCCAAAAATTTGGTGGATCAAATCACAATTCCGATCAACTGCCATCATATGATTAACGACAGAAGCCTGTTGTGTATAACCTCATTTAGTGGTCTTAGGTATAACGGTCAAGTAGTTGAAATCTTAGGACAAAGTCCACAGTTACCTTGTTATATACTAGTATCATCGGCTGATAATATACTGCCACCTGGAGACCAGTCGTATAACTATGAAATTTCTCAGTACACGTCTGTTCTGATGATGATTATCGACCAAGACAGATCGGAAGCCTGTTTGTGTCTTATAACCTTCCATTTTTTAATTTAGTAATGCCTGATTTTTTCCACTCAAAGTGATAAGGACACTAATTCATGTTTTAGACATTACGTCACATATTTCAGTTTAATCAAAGTCCATTTCCTGTATTTATTCTTTTAAACTCTGTGGTTGTGATAAAACGATGCTTGAATTCTACTGACGAAAATATAGGTCAGACTGTGTATTGTTAATTCAAAGACTCCTGTCTTCTGTTCGGTAGTTTGGTTGAATGGCTTGTCAATGTAATATGTAAAAGTAAAGTGAAATGGGGGGGGGGGGTGATTTATTGGTAGGTTGGTTGGTTGGTTGGTTGGTTGGTTGGTTGGTTGGTTGGTTGATTGATTGATTGATTGATTGATTGATTGATTGATTGATTGATTGATTGATTGATTGATTGATTGATTGATTGATTGATTTGATTAGCTAGCTAGTCGGTTGGTTTGTTTGTTTGTTTGTTTGTTTGTTTGTTGATTGATTTATTGATCGATCGATCGATCGATAGTCAAGCAGTTTGGATCAATTGCCAACATCATTTGTCAAGCTGTGTCTTGATTAGTCTTGCTGCTAGACGTTCGGGCTTTCTTTCGATGCCATAACTATAAGCGAACGAAGTTCGCATGTGAGGGCCTGCCCGATGTTCCATCCTCGATAGCGTTGTTCGGCTGTGTGTCGTATTTTATCGGAAGAACATCCGAGGGCTAGCTGATAGACTATGTCTTGATAAACTACTCGTGATTATCACTTGGATTATCAATTTGTCACTCGAATCTGGCTTTGTACCTCATTTATTGAAGTCTGCAGTTGTCACACCACTTATAAAGAAACCCACGCTCGATCCGGAAATTCTCAAAAACTTCCGTCTAATTTCCAATCTACCTTTTCTGTCTAAGTTACTTGAAAAGGTAGTCGCTGCTCAGCTCACAGACTTCTTGAATAGAAACCTTTTATTAGAGCCACTTCAATCTGCCTACATACAACATCACAGTACCGAAACAGCACTTCTCCTTGTACATAATGATATTCTGACTGCACTTGACCCCTGACAAATTGTTCTTCTTGTTCTTTTAGACTTATCCGCAGCGTTCGATAGCATAGATCACGGAAAACTTCTAAAGCGTTTGTCAGATCTTGGTACATGGTATCAAAGACATTCCTCTTAAATGGCTTTGCTCATACCTCACAGACAATCAGTACTAGTTTTAGTAAGTGGGAAAATGTCACTTGGGCAATTGCTGCGGTTCTGTTTACAATTTATATTTCACCACTCGGACAGATCTTTCGCCGTCATAAACTTCAGTTTCATCAGTTCACTGATGATAATGAACTGTACTTGTCCAATGCCACCTCTGCCGTATCTTCCATAGAATGTGTCAAAGAGATGGATGACTGAAGTTAAATGATGCTAAGACGGACGTAATTTTAATTAATTCCAAATTTGATAATTCGCCGTTGCTTCTCACTGCCATCAACATCTGTTCAAATGTTATTGAAACTACTTCATCTGCGAGAAACATTGGTGTTATATTATAACATATAAATACCCCCTGCCGTACCATTCACTTCCTCTTCCAAATTGGACGCATCAGGAAATACTTCTCTCAGGATTCTTGTGCCACCCTCGTCAATGATGTTATATCATTACTGTACAGTTGTAATTCTTTACCATATGGTCTGCCTGATGTTCGCTTACAACGTGCACGTGCCCAAAATACAGCAGCGAGGATTATTAAGCGCAACAGAACACATAACCCCTATTCTAAAACAACTTCATTGGCTTCCAGTATCTCATCGTATACATCGTTCTTCATTACACGCTCTTTGTTCATCGGATAAATGCCTTCTGCATACACCCAAATGGAATCTGGTTTCCTATGGTCGCCGCTCCTTCTCTTCAGCAGCTCCTGAACTTTGGAACTCTCTACCCCTGGACATAAAAACCTCTCCTAATGTAAACATTTTTAAAAGATGCTTAAAAACTCACTCATTTTCATCTTTTTTCTACACTACTGAACATTGTTTTCTTTGGATATTTGGCTACATAAATTTATTAGATAGATAGATAGATAGATAGATAGATAGATAGATAGATAGATAGATAGATAGATAGATAGATAGATAGATAGATAGATAGATAGATAGATAGATAGATAGATAGATAGATAGATAGATAGATATTGCATAATGTTGTGTTTTCCCAGTTCACTTATCGAGTATCCCGAGGAAGGTAGGTTGACGACAATGTTGTCCAATTCAAGTCAATGGTTTATCGGGAGCAATACATTATATGATAAATACTCCAATCCACACACACGCGCGCACGCCCGCCCGCCTGTCCGCCCGTGCAGGTGGGTCAATGGTCATGGGTCATTGAAATCAATACAACTGGTCATTGATCATCGTCATGTTGACAATAGAATTAAATATAAATCAAATTACATGCACCACTGCAAGTCAGACTCCTTAAAAAAGAATGGCAGGAACAAGTCATTTTGAACAGTTGGGAGAAATTTTGTAGAACAGGGCTGCATGGGAGATTTATTGGGTTTTTGATTTGTATATATCCTGTTTGATGTCACAGAGATGAAGATTTGCACGTACTTTATTATGTGATAATTTTTGAACAAATTGTTGATTAACTATTTCACGACATCTGTCGAGAATATTGTGATAAAACTGATCACCCTATTATGCGAAAAATTATAAATTTTAAAAATGACACATAATGACAGATTTACATATACTGACCTTATGGTCCGTTGACCAAGGACGTTAATAATTTCAAAATACAAGATGTCCTAAACTCAGTTCTCACTGACACACAAAAATGAAAACCAAATCACACTGATTGAGTGTCATTCGAATTTTAGGAAATTTAATAAGGCTGCACGGCTGCATTGCATTTAATGAATAAGGAAACTCGTTAAAACAGATACACCACGACGCACAATTTCAAATTAAAAATACCAATTTTACATAATACCAGATACATGTACGTTTATTCATTAATTAAGCATGTTAACGATTGGTTATTTATCTGCGACAAAGTTTCGCCAAAATATGTCATTAGAAAAATCAAGTCAGCCTACAGAGAGACTTAAACTTAAAATATAGAGGTGTTACAAGGCATTATATGTCAACATATATATTGATTTGTGTTCGACAGGACTATCAACCTGCCCGTTGCATGTTGTCAGTTTATGCCTACAAACTGTCATAAATAATATTACACTTGTACTACTCATGATATGATTAAAATCTATAGGAGGGTAAACATTACATCTCCCAAAGTACGTACCTACATTTTGAGACAGGTTTTATATGGCGACCCTTTTTATTTTTATATTTTTCACAGTGAAATCTTTAAAACAATGAATCCATCAAAACTTAAAATTTGAAGTAAATGTGTGTGAATACATGTTAGTAATACTTTCACATAATAGTTATGCTTTTAAGAGTCTTAATGACTTTGAAATGACGATACGAGTCAGAGAGAGAGAGAGAGTGTGTGTGTGTGTGTGTGTGTGTGTGTGTGTGTGTGTGTGTGTGTGTGTGTGAACTATTTTAAAGGATCTGAATGTCATACATGTTTGTGGTGTCACCACTACAAAATCAGTGGCATTATCTTTTTACCTTCCACAAGGAAGATTATAGTATGGTGATATATGTGTGTGTGTGTGCGCGCGCGCGCCCGTGTATTTTTGCGCGTGTGTGTCTATCTATGTCTGCGCCATAGTTTTCGCAAACATAATTATAGGCAATAGTTTTTAAACACAAGCTTTGACTCCATATAATTTGGTACATCTATGATAACAAAGACAATATATCCCATAGAACTTGATATAGTTTAAATCTAGTGATAAGTAACCTGCTTAATTATATATTATATATGAAGAATTAGACAAAACATTAACAAAAAAAACTATACTAATATTGTTTGCCTCTTTAAAAAAAAGAACAAGGTGAAACAATACAGAACAAGTCCGTGTTTGTATTGTATACCATTCTGTTTACAGGAAGTGATCTGTAAAATTTGCTATTCACCGCGGTGATCATACGAAACCAAATTTCAAGATTGTGTTTCATGTGAAATGCCTATAATGTCTACTCATCCTATCAAAAAATTTCACATAGGAAAATAATAAAAACTAAAAAGCAATGTAACTCTCAATCAAAGCTAATTTCTCAACCATAAATGATAATTGGTATAAATTACAAAAATGCACAATTATACATTGTTAGACCAAAATTGATCACTTTAGATTAATATAAAATAAGATAAAAACGAAAGGTATTAGCTAGGATAATAATGAAGTTAAAACAGTCATTAACAATTACACAGGTGACGTAATAAGACATGGCGTCATGATGTAACTTATAGCGCCCTCTTCGATTAATTCTGTCAATGGTGATACAAATCTATTTCATTGTCTATACTGGATGGATGCCCTAACATCCACCAATTAACGATGGTAAAATACTTGCGACATTATCATGGGTGGAAAAGTTAAATCGTACAAAGTTAAATCTTACTGGCAGTCAGAAAGATCAGAAAGTGTATAAATCACTGTTGCTTTATAGCTACCAAAACACCCAAAATACACACACTTTGCTTTGTACTTATCAGAACTTATGGCACACGTCACAAATTGCTGATTAACTATTTCACATCACGACATCTGTCGAGAATATTGTGATAAAGTTGACCACCCTATTATGCGAAAAGTGATAAAATGACGTATAATGACATGTTTACATACTTACCTTATGGTCCGTTGACCAAGGACATTAATCGTTTCAAAATGCAAGATGTCTTGAACTCAGTTCTCACTGACACACAAGTATGAAAACCAAATCACACTGAGTAAGTGCAATTCGAATTTTAGGAAAATAGATTAGGCTGCATGCATGTTTTTGCATTGCGTTTATTGAATAAGGAAACTCGTTAAAACACATACACATACACCATGACATTATAAAAAATACAAAGTTTACATAATGCCAGATACATATATGTTTATTCATTGAGTATGTTAATCATGGGTTATTAATCTTATCTGAGACAATGTTTCAGCAAAAAATGTTATCAGAAAAATCAAATCTGTCTACAGAGAGATTTTCACTTAAAGTATAGCGAGATTATAAACATTACAAATCATTATATGTCAACATACATTTTGATTTGTGTATGGCCGGACTATGCATGTTTAATCTGCTTACGCTTATAAATTGTCCATAAAGAATAGCACACTTATACTACTCATGATGTGATTAAAAACTACAGGAGGGTAAACATTACATCTCCCAAGGTACCTACATTTTGAGACACGTTTTATGTTGCGACACATTTTTATTTTTGTATTTTCACAGTAAAATCTTTAAACAATGTAGCCGTCAAAAATCTGTGTTTGTATTGAAAACCATTCTACGTACAGGAAGTGGCCTGTAAAATTTGCTATTCAATGTGTAATTTATGCATTCAACTACACTAGTTCTATACAATCATACGAAACCGGTTTTCAAAATTTTGTTTCATGTGAAATGCCTATAATGTCTACTCATCCTATCAAAAAATTTCACATAGGAAAATAATAAAAACTAAAAAGCAATGTAGACTCTCAATCAAAGCTAATTTCTCAACCATAAATGATAATTGGTATAAATTACAAAAATGCACAATTATACATTGTTAGACCATGCCAAAATTGATCACTTTAGATTAATATAAAATAAGATAAAAAACGAAAGGTATTCGCTAGGATAATAATAAAGTTAAAACAGTTATTAACAATTACACAGGTGACGTAATAAGACATGGCGTCATGATGTAACTTATAGCGCCCTCTTCGATTAATTATGTTAATGATAACACAAATCTGTTTAAGTTTCTATACTGGATGACTGTACACCCACCTACACTCACTTTTCGTGTGACTTAGACAATCTCTTGAATCTGAGATTGGTCTGAGCTGAGACACAGTGGTGTATTTGTGTCGTCAGATCGATGATATAAAAATCTCGAAAACATAGAGTATGCTACTGCAAACGAATGAAAACGGAAGAAGATGGCAAACGCATATGCCAAATCGGTCATAATACTCCATACCTCTTCACCAAAGAAATATTTTTGAACTGGGGTAAGGCTGACGGCCTCTACTTCGAAAAAACTATCAAGGATCCAAAAACCAAAATTACAGATGAACAAATAAGAATAAACATGTTGTAACCTAGCAACGGACTGGTTGTGACCGGGAAAATACCTCAGGGATGATATCAAAAAAGTGACTTGTAACCAAACTTGCAAGAAGTTGAAAATTCGTTCGATTAGCAAGATAACAACGAAATGACGGGGAAAGGGGGGTTGGTCATCATCAACCAAAATACCTATAGCGGCGATAATCCCCATGAATATGTAGAGGAACGAACCGTTGGTGGAGATGGTAAGTAAAGCAGCGTCTCCATGGAAAGGTACCTGGTCGCAATGGTGACGGGTTAGGCCACCAAACCCTACCTGACAACTTATAATCATTAAAATGTAAAATGCAATGGTGAAGTAGTTATATAATTGAAAACTTATAGAGTCGACCTTGAGGGTCTCCGACTGGAACAATTGACAAGCAGATACGATCAGTCCAATACTAACGGCAAGACCAGCTAGGAAGGCAACTCCTCCAAATCGCAGGTATAGTTTCAAGTTCAATGAATCAATTAGTTCATGCATGGTCTTACAAATTCGTGACGTCAATCTGGGAGTCGTTGTGATTCCTCTCGAAGTTTCATGTTCTCCTTTGGCTTGCTGAACATTGCCTTGATTTCCAAGTATCGGTCTCGTGTTAGCACCGGACGCGTCACTGTCAGCTGTCGCCAAGGTCTCGCCACCATTTTCCGTCTCTAAAGCTGCATACTGCGATCTACGTTTTCCTGAATTGGCCCTCAAACATAAACATGCAATGAGCGAGTATAGATAGTTACGGACAACAAAGCAAGTACCACTGCCTTCATCATCATCATCTTCTTGTGTTATTGAAATCAAATTCACGTCAGCCATTGATGACCAAATATGGTACAGCATACCTGCTGCCAGTAGTGAATACTCTAGCGTGAATGGCGAGAAATAAGGCTCGATGTCACGAATCGGGTTGTCAATAGACGTTGTTCGATATGCACATTTCAGCGGATGAGATGTGTTAGTTTTTGAACCCTTTTGTGGTCGTATGTCGGAGGAGTTTGTTCCGTTTGTAAAAATGATTGGACTAAACCCCTCGTGTACTTCATAAATATATGAGCTGAACCAGAGTGAAATATTGACTGCAAATATAAACAGAATGACGTACCTAAAATACGAACACTTCTTGAATGTTACTCGAGTGAAT